>NW_012130106.1:95181-122032 GCF_000143395.1 Atta cephalotes | reverse complement strand
GTACTAGTATACTATATATATATATATATATATATATATATATATATATAAAGGATTGCCAAGTCTAATACCAATATTTCTAATCTTTCTACATGCCTGATAGTTGAAAAAGAGATTTTTTTTATAAATTATTTGAGTTAAGCCTCTTGTATTAATGTGCTCACATAAATTATATTATCGATAATTATTTATGTCATTTTAAGTAAAATAATTTTTTTTTTTAATAGAAAGGCAAGTCGAAAACTAGGACTTATATCATTTTAAAAATTTTTTAAATAATTATTTACAAAAAATCTGTTAAGAAAACTCGGATGCCACAACGCGTAAAGTTGAGTAATTGTCTAAATCTTAAATGTAAGTGTTGACGCGATCACAAAAAATGAGTTAAAAGTGTGAGATAACACCTAAAATTTCGTTAAAATTTATATTTCTGGTATTTACGGAAAATCTCAGCCATCTAGCAACCCTAATTATAGTATACTAATTTTATATTAATAAAATTTATAAAATATTTAAAAATTAATAATAAATATAAACAGTCCTATTATTAGAGATGCGTGGGATCTTAAAATTACCAAAAACTGGATATCGAATATTCGAGAATTTTTTCGAGTCGGATATCCTACATTTTCCGAATATCCGACTGGATTCCGAGAAAGTGTTTAGAGAAAAAAAGTCTATAGAGAAAAAAAATTGTAATTTTACAACAATGTATAAGATATTATAGCATCATGAATATGCCAGATGCATTTGTTTCTAGAACATTTATTGCATAAGAAAAAATCAATTTAATAATATCTAATTTCAACCAGATATATTCTCGGATACTAATGATATCCGACTATCCAATCGGATAGTAAAAAAGTGTCGGATAATACCAGATACCGGATATTTTTTACTTATTATCAAAATAATTTCGATATTCAATCTTCGCTTACGTTGAAATAATAAATTGTTTGCACTAATCTTCCATCGCGTCTCGTTTCTCCGTGCAGCTCCTCCACGCGGTGTGTGTATATGTGAGTCGTGTTCGCGAATTAATAAATAATAATCCAGATTTTGCCGCAACGATGCGCTATATATTAGTGTTGATTTTTGCTCGCATGACAGTATCACCACATCATTTTCAATATTAGCTATAATTGAAGGTAAGGTGAAATTTCACACAATATACATACAAATATACATTGCATATTTAAATATTTAGTTATATATTTAGTTTATATATTTAGTTAGCGATATAGAGACATGTGTGATGAATTAACTAAAAAAACGTAAGCGAAGTTTTTCAGAAGCTTGGCTTACAGACGAAAGATACAAATTTTGGATACGTGAAGTATCATCTGATAGCAATATGTATTACTGTAATGTGTACAATAAAAACTATTCATGCGATTCAATACATGTTTCAAGACATGCGAATTCTGCGTAAAATAATCATAAAAATAATCTTGAAAAGAATACATTGTTCATTAATGATACTTCAATTAACGATATTTCAATTAAATTCATTCATCATCTATTAACGATACTTCAATTAAAAAATATAACAATACATCAATATTTAAAAAGAAATTATTATATTTTGAGCAGTTCAAATATTGGTTACGTGAAGCGCCATGATGAAAACTTATTTTATTGTTTAATCTGTGACAAGTATCTTGCTGCTCATTCTCTATCGTCATGCAGAATCCGAAGCACAAGTAAAAGTTCTTTTAATGAAACAAGTGAATCGAATGAAAATTTAAATGTGCAAAATAATGAATCGCTTTTAATGAAACAAGTGAATCGAATGAAAATTTAAATGTGCAAAATAATGAATCGCTTTTAATGAAACAAGTGAATCGAATGAAAATTTAAATGTGCAAAATAATGAATCGCTTTTGTTATTCGAGGAGCGTATAAAAGAAGTAGAAATAAGTTTTACATTAATCGCGGAAAAAATATTGCTCATACAATTGCAAATGAGATTCTTAGTTTGTTCTAATATATTGGAAAAGATCCTATGTATTACAGAGCATGAAAATTAATTGTAAAAAAATGTACAAATATTATTACAAACGTTTTGAGTCCAATTGAAACGGAACGTGTTGAACAACATTCAAAATACAATTTACAATATTTATCGATGAAACAGCTGATATTCGTAATAATAAATGGACTTTTCTTGTTCGATACATTAAGCCAAAAATATTAGATACTCGAATGCAAATTAATTGATATTAATGCTAGAGATTGCAGTGCAGAAAAATTGTAATGAAGCATTTAGAAATGAAATGTGAATATTACAGATACCATTTAAAACCAAATATTGTTGCCTTGTCATAATGCGATAATGCGTCTGTCACAAGGAAATTTAAAAAAAAAATTGAAACAAGTATATCCATGTTCTCGTTGCCATTCCTCCGCGTTAGTAGCGAATGTTACGTGCAAAAATACCCAATTTTTGCGAATTTATTAAAAAGATTTGCTAACTATATTAACAGCAGTCCAAAATAATTGGCTGTATTCACTGAATTTTGTGAATGTTTTCAAGAAAAAAGTCTTAAAATATTAAAATTATGTGATACGTACTGACTTTCTCGCTATTTTTGTGTTGAAAGTCTTTTAGAATATTGAGATACAATAAGATATTTCCTTTATGAAATAGTTGTAAGTGAAAAAGCAGGTCCTGCCAAAGATTTATTGAATAATGGATAAACACAAAAGCTTATTTTCTTTTCTTACAATATTTTAGATTTTTTGAACAAATTTAATGCACACTTTCAGTCATTAGAAATACGAATTCATGAATTGCAATCAAAATCTTTAATATTACTTTATGAAATATGCCAAAATTTTCTAAAGAATGAGCATATACAATGTTTTTCTGTACATATACTGTTTTCTTTAAAAGAAAATCCAAAAAATCTTGATGAAATTAACTCAGAATGTCAGGAATATCTTAACGAATTAATGATGCAAAGACATGAAAACGTAGTTACAATAGTCTGAAGCAACTGCTTGATGTTTTACATGACTGCTGCTGAAGAAATTCGTAAAAGATTGTCTGTAAACGATATTTTTTTATCAAAATTAAATGTTTTTGGGTCTTCATTATGTTTACAAGATACTGATAGAGAAACATCATTCAATGTTTTATTCGTAACTCAAACTATCGGTGATTTCGATGAAGACTCTTTAAAGAAAGAATGATTTGCATTGCCATTAGATTTTGCATTACAGAAGAAAATCAGTCTCACTAAATTAAGATTCAATATATGGAAACAAATTTTGCAATCTCAGCATCCAAAGAACATCGATAAATATTCAAACTTAACAATACTTCTAAATACTGTACGATTACTTCCAAATTCAAATGCCGACGCGGAGAGAAATGTTTTCCTTCTTAACTGATTTGAAAACGCAACAAATTATCGCAGTTTCCGTTAATGCCACTTGCATTGTGAAATCAGCATTAAAAGCGAGAGGAGAAACTTCTTTAAGAGTAATGCCAGATATTCCCCGCACTTGCGCGCAATTTAAAGCGACAGTAGAGTATCTAATCCGTTCGTGAAAATGGCGTCGTTAGTCACCCCAAAGAGAAATACTATAAATTTATAAAAATTAGACATATCTCTTAGCATGCAGTAACATTAATTGTGTGGATAAATTATGACGAGGATAGACGGTTAAATAATTTTACAGGTAAATATTTTTTTCTAGATAAAAAAATAAATAATTTATTTGGCAGGAAACTATGAATACCAAGATTTCTTGCAAGGATAAGGAAAACCTGCCAAAAATCTTATTAATATTTATCAAACATAATTATTATACAAAAAATAAAATTTATGTAAAATATAATTACATTTTATTTATAAC
Source organism: Atta cephalotes (assembly GCF_000143395.1). Classification (NCBI taxonomy): domain Eukaryota; kingdom Metazoa; phylum Arthropoda; class Insecta; order Hymenoptera; family Formicidae; genus Atta; species Atta cephalotes. The sequence continues at coordinate 118,168 of NW_012130106.1, read as the reverse complement.
AAAAATAAAATATATTTATGTAAAACAAAATACTATAATAAGTAAAACTAATACATAATCTATGTTATTAATTGGAAATCTATATAAAATAAAATCAATATTATTAATTACTTATTAACAAATTAAAGCTATCTCGATAACTAATATGATTAAATAAATTTTATTCTTTTAATTTATAAATAAAAAATAAAATTTAGCTGACTAGGACAGTTGCTTCATGTTGAATCTAGAAATAAAAACTTTGATAAATAATTAATAAAATAATATTATTTACTAAACAAAAGCCTTATAGAACGCATTAATATACATTAATCAGTGTCATTTCGACACGTTGTATATGAGTTCGCAGAATTATGCAATTCTAAATGCCGCGAATTAATCTCAAAATTACACAATTAATATTATCTGCTTGAAAGGATGATCTTGTTACGTAAATGTCGAAAGTTTCATTTTCCAATTTATTTCTTTTTTTATTTTTACATCTACTACAAAGAAAAATATATTCGCTCTGCTTCGGCATTTGAATGTGAGAGAGAAAGACTGCTTCTACTAATTTTTCTAAATTTGAAAAAGATTTATTACTATTACTATTTTTACATTCTAATATTTTAGCCCACATTTCAATATTTAAAGATGCTAAACTTTCTTTTTCTTCTGTAAAATTACGTGGTAAAACTTGCCATTCGTAAGCTAATTGCGTTATATCAATATTACCTATGCGCGTAGCAACACTAAGATCTTTGAAAGTGGCTCTAGTTTTAGAAGAAAAAGCAATTTTAGGATCCAAAAATTCAATTGTTCGAAAAATGTGTCATTGTAAGGCAAACGTTTAATTATCTCGCGAACTGCCGTTTTGTAAAATTCTAAACAATTTTGTTCGCATTTCTATTGTGCATTTTTGAGGCTTCTTTAATAAAAATGTTTCACATTCCAGTCTCAAATAAATGTCATGCAAAGCTTTTAATTGTTCATCAGAATCTGGGTCTAAAAGGGAAATTTGTTCTACAACTTCAAAAGTCATAAAATTGTCTGCAATATCTGCTATTAATTGTCGACTGTTTATGAATTAAAATCTTACGTGATTGAAAAAACACATTAAAGGAATTGAAAAAATTTAATACATATTTCAAAAACAAAAAATAAGCTTTATTGCCATTATTATGTAATTGATTAAAAATAATTTCTGCTGATTCTAATTTATCCTCTGATACTGCTAATATGAAATAATGTTTTGAAGATTCGCAATTATCCAAAAGTCTGACAATACAATGATGTAAAACAAGCCATCTAGTTTTCGCTAATCTCAACATTTTATTTTGCTTTACTTAAAAAAAAATCTTGAAACTCGCATAAAATTGTACTTTTGCACTGCCAGACACAGTAGTAATGCCTCTAATTAAACTTTCGCAAGATCGCGGTAATTTTTCACTAGCTTTACTAGCTACAAGCGCGGCGGAATGGCAAATACAATTTAATTGTATTACTTGCGGAACATTTACTTTTAAATGTATCAGAAAAGAATTTTTATTTCCAATCATGACGGATACGTTGTCAATTCCAACAAGATTTTGTAAGGGAATTTAATAATCTAAAAAGTATTTTTTAAAAAGTTTATATAAACTATCCGCGTTAAATTATCTGTTTATATAAATTAACAATTTGTAGCATCGAGAGATAACAATGTAAATAATTGAGTTACAACTCTTTTATTTACTGGTGAAACGTATTTTACGAGAATATACAAAAGTTTGGTATCACTTATATCGGTACTCTCTATTAAAACTAAAAATTTAGATGTTTTTAAATTTTTGACAATTTTTTCTACTTCTCGTTGCGCAATGACATTTTTTGGGACTATTTATGCGCATTTAGTCTGTGACAATGTAACATCTTGTATAGCTTTGGGACACATTTTTCAACAATGGTATCAGATGATCTACTGTACAAAAAGTGATATTATAATAGAAAAAAATTTTCTTTTAAAATAATGTTCGAATCAACGCAATTACGACATCGCGTGCCAGCGCAAATTTGTTCTTGTTTTATTTCCCCTTTCTCTCTAGTGAAAGCAAGTCTTCCAAAAATACTCGTAAAAATCCTCGTCATAAATGATAAGAAAAAATCTTTTCACTAAAATATCAGTAACATTGAGCCGCTGCAGCAAAAAATGACCTACAGAACAAAAAACTGTGTGCTATTCATATCCGCATCCCCCCCCTTCCCATAACGAAAAAATATCTCGCTCCTGATTTTCCTTGGTGCCACGGTATTCTCCCTGCCGACATCCCCATTCTTCTTCACTATGGGCGTCTATGGACAGAGCCAATCAGCGCGTGGACAGCCATAAACCGAGCTAATCAAAACGCACCATTTAATTACCTCATTACCCTCGCGTCACCGACTAATCAGAGCGCGCCATTTTCCAGACAGGCCACGTCCCTGGCGCAGGAAGTGGAGTGATGGGGGTTTGTTTTGACAGCTCATGGTTGCCCACATACTTCTGTTATTCTTTTTATTATTAAGTAAAATATAATTATTATCATTTCTCTCTCGCCTTCCGATTTATTCCCGCTCCGAATAACTCACCATCTTTGCCCGTTTCAGGGCTGAGCAATCAGTTATCATCCGTCGCAATTGAGAATAATTATCGAAATTTAGAAAAGTTAAGAAAAGTGGCATGCTTCTCTCGTGTCTGGCACCCAATTAGATTTAAAGAAGTTTCCACGACAATTCAGTGCATGGCTATTGACTTTGAATAAGAAGATCATTAGCTGTCAGATAACATTAATATAAAACGCGACAAAGATGTGCTGTCAATCGAAACTATGGTCACAATATATTTATATGAAAAAAAGAGAAATATAATTGGGAAAGGAACGAGAGACAAATATACGGCTCATTATTGTATCATGTATTTCCTTTCACATCGAGTGCACTGTTACCGATCATTTTACAACTTTTCATACAAAAGAATGATTCAATGATGAGCGCTGTCGCAAATTTAGTGCACATTCTTGTGAGTTTTACTCTCCGAGATTGACTTTGATAGCGAGACTCGAGAGCGATCTCTTCTCTTGATCTTAATCTCGTAGGCGTGTCAATTATTCTGATCACTTCATTATCAGTACACATAATATCTGAGATATAGATATTTCAGCGTAACCGACCTTGTTTCTCTTCTTCATATGAATATCATATAAAAGATTAAGACTATATATGCAAATATCTCTTATAATTAATCTCATTATCATGTAACGTTAATGCAATATGTGGCGGTATGTTCCGCATGTTAATTTACAAAATTCGAGCCTATCGATAATCGATCAACGCGGAGACGGCGGTAACTCCTTCCAGTAAAAAAAATTTGATCACATCTACGGATTGTAGAGTTACAATAGAAAAAAGTCTCTTATTGCGAATTCACACATGCACTGATTCGTCTCCGATGTTGCTCTAATACGATGTGAATGCAAAAACACTTTGGTGCTGTAACAAACTGCACTATCAGAAACATCAATGCAACATTTCTTGAAGTTCTTCTCAGTTTTTACAATTGGTAGTGAATATAAATTCAGCACTACACTGGATCAGTTTTTATTTTCCGAATATGACAGTCTGAACGAACTGATACACAGAAAAAAGTATAATATTTGGTTGAATTAACTGGAATTCTGATGGAAAATGAAAGATCCAGAATTTTTGTTAAATCTATTAGATTTCTGATTAAATCTACTAAATGTTGTTATTTTAACTAAAATTTTAATAGATTTAATCAGAAATCTTGTAAATTTAATTAGATTTCTGGATCGTTCATTTTCCACCAGAATTTTAATTAATTCAACAAATTTTTTTGTGTATAGTGCACACAAACTGAATATATGGCACCGAAAAAGTTTGCACTCAGTGCATATTAGTGTAGTCAGAATTCGCTATTAGATTCGTATAAAAAAGAAATAATAATTTCAATCGCGGTCACGATTATTATTCTATACTCGATATGGTGTAACATAAATTTGTAATAATTATAATGTAAATCATATTATAACTCGATGTGCATGCCGTTGTTTCTCAGAACGAATTTAGCAATGCGATGTAATCTTCGATATTTTCCATATTGAATATTTTATCCTCATATTTTTAGCCACCGTCTCCTGTGATCCTCCTTGCGGATATTCTCATATATCCAGTTTTATCAATGTAGATTAACTTTAACTAATTCACTGATATCTGGTAATTATATCTGCGAAAAAAGTGCCATAACAATATGCTTTTTGACTTTTACAGATAAAAGAATCCTTATAGATAAATTTCCATGTAAAACACGAAATTATTGCTTTCATCAATTTCAGGAAAAATATTGATTTTGTCCATCAGTGAAATGATTAATCTCAGTTTAATTATACTTTATTCCTTTTAACTTGTAGAAAAAGATAAAAAATTAAACCAATTAAAGTTAATCTACATTTGATAGAGACGGTTCTTAGACACACGTCAAGCACACATCTTCACAGGGCACGCATCTCTGCCATTCATATGCAATATGTTCCAGTCGATAATGATGCATATAACAATTCTTACATTTAAAATCTCGAAATATCACTTAGAAGGAAATATCTTGAATCATAAAAAATTAAATTTACAATTATTTAATTAGATCTTTTCGCATGCTTGCAATTTTTTATTAAGAAATTTAAGACAAAGCATCAAATGGATCTAAATTAATTAAAAATAAAAATAATTTGATAACTTAAAGAATAATGTGTTCAGCGATTACTATAATTGATTAATGTTAATATTATTGTTAATATTATACATGTTCTATTTTCATCAAATATAAAAAAGATCGGGATATTGTTGACACAGTTTCCATAATTTCGCCATTTAATGTTTAAAATAACTAATTATGATTATAAGGTGGTTGTTTAGTAAAGTATCAAAAATTTGGGATGTTTCACCAGGGCCATCCAAAATCAATATCTGCATAATTCAGACAAAATATTAAAAATATTAATACTAAATATTAAAACTTTGTATATCATAATGAAATAGTATAAGACATATGGTCCAGATAACCAAGCGTGATTTAGCATATTGAGCAAACTAATGCATTGTATGAATTGTTTTATATTTGGCATACATTCGCTGACATAAAAATAGTACACCTTACAAATACTGCAATATGATTGCTTATGCATTTGCTATGCAATCAGTTGATGAAATTTCAAAAACAAACGGTCAGCAATAGCGTTATACTGTCGGCAAGATAACAGCAACAAAACATATCTAACGATATTCTGTTGTTGCATATATGTCTTCAAGCTATAAAGTTTTTTTAATCGATGCTATCATAATTCGTTGCTAACAAAATTATCATAAAATTACTCATCTATGAACAATATGCATCTCTGCCGATAGAAGCCGATCTTTGTCACGGCGAAGATGCATTAAATAAGAATCACCTGAAAGAATGTAAGAAGCGCAACATCGCCTGTGAAGTGAGCCCTCAAAGTTAGGCTTTAATATGAAAATGCCTAAGCTATGATCGAATTTTAATTCTACCATGACAGTGATGGCAATTTGAATTTATGCCAAATGAAGACAAATTCAAGATATCATTAAATTGTTATCAACTGTTGTTAACAACAAATATTGACAACTAGGGATAAGGTACTTCCTTATTATGTGTGAAATATTGTCATGTGAATTCTAAATTTGATAATAACAAAAATTGATAGCATTATTATATTTTCTTCCTGACTATTGTGAGTCTATTGCGACGTGAATGTGATCCTTTGCTATGAGGGTTCATTATACGTATAGCATATTTAATGTTCATCATTTGTTACATGTTGCCGTAATATTGCTGTTGGCTGCAAATAGCTTGCTGATAATAACAAATTGCCTTCAAAACAAAATCTTTAGAATTAGAACTCTATTGTGTATCACCGTGATAGACATAATGCTGCCTCACCTTGTCCCGAGTTTATCGAAATTAGTTGCTGCAACGATTTTCGGGAACATAGCAAATTCGCTGCATTTGGTTATTTGCACACGGCAAGTTCGATATTTCAACATCATTATATAAAGAAATTAAACATTTATATGGTAACTCAATTTACTAAAAAATCACCTTAAATTAATATGATAAAAAAAATTATTCATTATATTTTTATTCCAGAAACGATTGTTTACTGTATAATACTGTATAATTTTTTTGTAATAAATGAAATACAAAAACATGTATTGTTTTTGCCATTTTGCTCCGAGGAGTAAATTGATACTTAATATCATGATATAAGTTGTTCATACGACAAATTGCATATTAAATTAATGAAAACATAAAAATAAAAAACAGATAACAAATATGTAATATATCCTAACAACACAGATCTCCAGGAGACGTCCTTAGGTTAAGAAGATGTTCATATGTCCTTTCAACATCCTAAGAACATCCCGGATAAAGTATGCAATTAGAGATGCTCTTGATAAAGATATATTTTTAATAAAGATATATATTTTTTAAGATATTTCACTGGCTACACGCGCTAGAAAGCATACAACCTACGAATATGCTTCTTCGCGCATGCTCTCTGAAGAGAACAAGCGAGCATACACTCACACGCATAAATGTCGTATCTGTGTACACGAATCTAGACCGCACTGAAGACAAATGTGGCAACAGCATGTCATTAGATCTGTTCGCCTTGCTTACAATTCTTATACTCAGCATCTTCGCTTTCTCTCTTTTCGGCGCCAAATATATATCCATCTCTATTTTAAGTATAAAAAGTGTAAAAAAATTTAAGCAACACGACTTCTTGTCTCACCGCTCGGCATGCGAGAAGAATTCCATCAAATTACAAATTTAAACTACTCTAATTCAGAAACGGTACCGCTAGACTTCTCCATTTTTTAATTTTTTATAAGGTTCCTTATTTTTACATTAGTATTTATTTATTAGGTGTACAACTTTGCTTCCGCCGTTTTTTTCCGAAATTCGAGGCTTTATTGTAAAAAACTGTTATACATTTATGATTCAAAGTATTGTCCATCGCTGGCCACTACTTTCTCCCATCTTTCGGATAGCGTACGAATCCCGCGTCGAAAAAACTGGTCATCTTTTGAGGCTATCCACGAATCGATCCAATTTTTTTACTTCTTCATAAGACCGGAAGTGCTGGTCAGCCAGGCCGTGTGCCATTGATCGAAACAAGTGATAGTCAGAGGGAGCAACGTCTAGAGAATACGGCGGGTGGGGTAGGACTTCCCATTTCAACGTTTCCAAGTATGTCTTGACCACTTTCGCAACAAGGGGTCGAGCATTGTCATGCTGCAAAATTACTTTATCGTATCTTTCGTTGTATTGCGGCCGTTTGTCTTTCAATGCTCGGCTCAAACGCATCAATTGCGTTCGATACCGGTCACCTGTGATTTCAGTCGGTTTTAACAGTTCATAATACACTACGCCGAGCTGGTCCCATCAAATACAGAGCATGACCTTCGACGTCAAAATCACCGTTTTTGAAGCGTTGAAACCACTCACGACACGTTCTTTCACTAATAGCAGCCTCACCATAAGTATTTGAGAGCATTCGATGAGCCTCAGCCGCAGATTTCTTCATATTGAAGCAAAAAATTAAAACCTCCCGCAAATGACGAGAATTTGGCTCGTAAACTGACATTTTCAATCGAGAATAACTTTATGATGCAGACACAAATCGACTAATGTTTCTATGGGATTATGTTGACAGATGCCCAAGTTTATTGTATGACGTTTATGATTTATTTCGACCATCACTTACCGCTTAAAGCCATCTATAGGAAAACGGCGGAAGCAAAGTTGTACACCTAATATTTTTTTTAATCTGTAGAAGATTTTCGCCGCAAAATATTATATTAAAACGTTATTTTGACAAAACTGGTATAAGAGTTTACATGTTAAAAGCTGAAACTTCAAAGATGAATATCTTCATTTCGGCACCGCTAGAAATTTTTGAAATTTTAACGATATATAGATAAAATTTTAAACATAATATTCAAATTTTAAAAAATCTATAGAAACTCAATTTCTCGGAGAAATTATACCTTAGAAACTATACCTTAGTGTCACTTTGTTCGAATAACAAAATGTTGTTACAGAAAAACAAATATATACCATTTTAGATGAAGATTGCATCAATAGAAATATTCAGTATAAGATAAAGCGCTGTGTCAGAGTTAGGTTAGGTTAGATTAGGTTAGGTTAGGTAATTGAATGTTCACATACTTCTTACGCAATAAGCTATAACAAGGAAACACAACTTACATAGCCAACTTATATAGTCCCCCTCTGATTTTAAAGGAATGCTAGCGTGATTTAGCACGGCTTAAATTGATCATCGAATAGACTTTTTAGTACCAAATATATAAAATGTCGATAATAACAATCTTTCTCTCTCTCTCCCCCTCCATCCCCTTCTCTCTTTAATTCATTTCTTACATTATTTCACACTCAACGCATACGTTTATCTTTATCTAATCGCAGCATCATCTCTTGTAAGATCGAGCACTGCTAAACACAAGGACGAGCACTTACTGCTCTGTTTACTATTCTTGCTAAGCACATACATTACAATTACGTTCAATGTAAAATATATTTTTTCTTTCAATCTTAGTTTTATAAACTCCCCAGATAGCACGTGTGTCTTGTTGCTGGCATATGCATTGCTAAGTATTGTGTCATTGCCAGAATTGTAGTAATTGTATCCGCTTTTATTGGCAATTTGATGTCTTCACGATCTGATAACTTTAGGTAGTGATTCTTGCCAGCAATTAGCAGACAATTTTAAAATCACCATAATCAAAATTTACTATTACCGTCATATTGTCATAATAATATGTAAAATTACATAGTGCTATCATATTGCCGACAATGCAAGATAATATTGATACAGCTATCTTGCCGTTAACAACTGCTAACAATATATATTGTTGCCAGTGTGTTACTCTTCGAACATACATACTGGAAAGATTATACCGTCTGACTAATGTAATAAAAGTGTCTCTAACATCTATCTGTCTGAAAGCTTGTTGCTGTGCGCTTGCGCGTGATTTATATAAGCTTTGAACGTATAATACATGCGTATGTTTTAAGGCGAGGGCGGGGATAATACAACACTTTTAAATACTACATAATAATAATCGACGCATACGCAATATGGTGAAACATTCAGACAGATCATCGATAATCACCTATAGCCCTTCCAATATATATGTTCTAAGGTGTTGCTACAATGTCGAATATTTAAAATTGTTAAAGACAAATCTACGGCAAGTTGCATCATAAACAATCACAGATTTTGCTGAGGTACGCTTTGCTGTATGAATTAGTATTGTTTGTTCAAATAATCCATTGGATACTTACACTACTCACATAAACTATAAAACTTTTATATCGAACAAACTTTAATCTCAATATATGAGCAAAAAATTTTTTTTCTTTTTTTGTGCGATTTTTTAGTGAAATTAACATATCCGGATTATCTACATATTTGGGCGTATTTTAATTCCGTAAACAAATTTTGCAATCCGTAACGTCAGTTCGAAGATTTTGATTGCAATACTGTAATTTGTGATAATTGCCATCACGCTAGCATCCCCTTAATAAGCTTTGAATGTGTCAAAATACAGTCAAATTAAGAATCATGACTTTTTTTATAAATACTAAATACTAATCATGTTAAGGAGATGAAACTCTTCTTTGAAAAAAATCGATTTTTTTCTTCTAAAATAAACATTATTCTCAAATAAATCTTCCAAGAGATATGAAAAAAAGTTTTAAATAAAAGTTTTATGATAGCAACAAGCTTTGCAATAGTATTTGAATTTTTTTTAAATATCATTTTAGTACATCTCCTGTCATTTTTAATTAAAAAATTTTTTTTAATTTGTATAAAAACAAAAATTAACATTTTATATTGAAAACGATGTATAATATTATCATATTTCAAAAATTCATTTTTAAAATATGAATGAGAAAAGAACACTTTTATACATGTACACGCTCCACGTGTTTGTCTTATATTGCGTTAACTGTTTAAGATAACGTTGAAGGCAAATATAATACAGTCCATCAGCAGCAATTATTGAAATATGAGCTTTTTAATAATAATAATAATAATAATAATAATAATAATAATAATAATAATAATAACAATATATAAAATTATTTTTAAATGTAAAAAGTGTAAGCCATGAATACTACAATGGAACATTTTATATTGATTGCAAGATGATGACTCTAAAATTGTCGTCTTTACTTTGGAAATCCTGTCCTATAAGAAAGAGAAAAGAGATTCTATAAATATGTGGGAGAGAATATATTACCATATATGAGGGTCGTTTGAAAAGTTTTGAGCCTCAACATGAAGGTGACATTACTTGTCAAAACCATTCTGATTCTACAATCTTTCGGGATGTTTTCCGGCCAAGTGGAAAGAATATCTATGCTTCTTTATTCCGAAAGCAGTGATAAAATCATGTGGCTATGCTGATATCAGACATTCATAAGCAATTCTACAAAAAAAAACATTTAGCAGCTCTGTTTCTAGACATTAAAGAGGCATACTAGTTCTAAAATCCTATTAAATTATCTGATTGAACTTAAATTGCCTAGAGGCTTTATAGTATTTATAGACAATTTGATTTCGGAAAGAAACATCTATTAACCGGTCAATACCTCACGAAATACCTTTAAAGGTCTTCTTTAGTCCTACCTTGTTCTCATTATATATTAATAACTTAAATAATTTAATTTCTCCAGAAATAAAAATTTTGAAGTTCGCTGACGCGCGCGACATTGCGCTATACTCCTTTGTTCCTCTATTGAAAATAGCTTATTGTTCTTGGAATAGCAAGTTAATACTATAGCCGAGGAACTTTCTACTAGAAATCTTGAAATATTTCCTGAAAAATGTAAATTAGCAATTTTTATAATAACGTTAAGACGGGAGACTTTTAAATTTCAATATTTAACTCTATTATTAAACCATCTTCTCATGTTAAATTCCTAGGAATAATATTGGACAAACGGCTTAGTTAGAACTTACATATGAAATATATTATTTAAAAGTGCGATGTTCATTGCAAAAAGTGTGATAACATTATTATTCAGATGTACGGAGTTTGAAAGTTACAGTATTGTCGGCATTAGCATTACCCAATGCCATCCTGATCTAATTTCAAAATTAATTATTTTTGAAAAACCGATTCAATTAAAGACGAGCCAAGATAAGCGCGCACACACAAGAGATGTAACTCTTTCTTCTGAATAACAATGTTCAAATGATCATAATTCTGCAAAAAAAATCCTCGGTAGCATTGTTCTCGTCTCGAAAAGCCCTTTCAAACAAGTCTTCACGATCCCACATGCATTTAAGACTTTCAGACTCCCTTTTCCTTCCCCCCCCCCCCCCCCCGGGGAACTGTTAAAGTGAGTTTTTTTGAGGTTCATCGATAGATTTTACGATCCCATTGTATTCTTGTACATTTCAATCCTATATCTCGAATCATTCAGAAATTATTCAGGTGGAATTTTTGGAGGGCACTGTATAACATACTAATTAGATCAAAGATTGAATATGGCGGGTTTCTTTTTCATCTTGCAGCTTGAATTAATTATAATTAATTAGCTATAATTAACAAACTTGAAAAAATCTAGCTAAAATGCTTTCACTTAGCAATGGGATACATGAATTCTACTCCTATTAATGTAATAATAGAAGAATCAAAAGTATTATAGTTAGTATACAGATTCGAACTTCTCTGTTTCTTCTTCTGTAAATTTCTTCTAATAAGTCTGGTTTGTGATTATCTTCCGTTATTATTATTGAATTGTTTAGAGGAAATTAAAGAAACTTTCACTGTGTTCTAATAACTTCAACAAAATTATGCTAGACTGAAATTTGAAGAAATCGATGTTAGTATCATTTTTAGATCTCAAGTCAATGTACACTATTAAAAAGAATTTAAGAATCCCAACCAAATCTTTAGTCTGATATTGATCTTCTTAGCGGCGGAAATATTTATGTCAACGCGTTATTCCAAGATATCTTCTATATAGAGCAGTCTTCTAATATCTTTACTTTTATGGATGGATCAAGAACGGAGTTAAACAATAATGCAATAGTGGGAATAGCTGGTTGGTCTCTTAATGAACAATTCACCTTTAGTTTCAAACTTTATAATCTTAATCTAAGTTCGATTTTCACGACGGAAGCCAGCTCTCCATTATGCTCTTGAATTAATATAATAGTTAGTTCAGAGCTTAATAATTTTTACATTTTCTTAGATTGTAAGAGCATTTTAGAGGCTTTGTCCAATAGAAGAAATCTCAGACATCAATCGTATTTAATCTAAGAGATTTGTGCATTATTAATTGAATATAAGAATAGAAATAAAAGAGTCAGTTAGTCTGGATTCCTTCTCATTGTGGCATTACCAGCAACGAAAGAGCGGATACCCTTGCTAAACAGGTGGCATTCTTTTACAGCAAGCTATCTCTTACTCTAATGTCAGTAGCAAATATAAAGCTAAGTGCGTGGTGAACATTAACATAACAACATTTTATATAGGAGCTACGGAAGATAATAAGGACCTTTTATTCTTTCAATATTTCAAAAGTCAAATATCAAGATTATAATTTAACAAACTTAACTTAAGAAAGCTATTGTTACAATTAACCGGATACGCAGCGGGCACTGTTCACTGTTCACTAAGTACAGTCTTGTTAAATATAGGATAGTCAATCTGTTCTCGTGAACGAGATCTGGAAGACTTAGAACACGTTTTTTGGCACTGTAATAAGTATGACAAGAAATGCAAAAGTATGGCCAAGAAATTTAGCCAAAAAGGAATTAAAATTCCCTTTTGATATGAAAGTAGTTTTTAAAAACCTAAAGCTAGATCTATGGAAATTGTTGTGGATTTTATAAATAGTTCTAAAATTCAAATTTAACTACAAAGCAATTAGTATTAGGAGATTAATAAGTAGGATATATGTGTACATATAAACTATAAGGAAATCTTATCTACCTCTACGTAAAATAATATATACACGCTTGGTATTAAATATAAATTCTTTCTTTCTTATCTTTATATGATGTGCAATTGTAAAGAGATCGATCTAGTGTTTGTAATTTCAGAAATAACACAAATAATAAAGTAATATCTACACTGACTATCATTGATGTTGTGACTCAGCGAAGTCAATTTATAAGATGGCTGTATACATCAGGTAATGTAAGAGACTCTTTAATCAGGATAAGGATTTCATCAAATTTTTTCGAGCAAGAAAGGAGTATAGCATCAGGCATATACACCGATATTGATGGAGGAGTGAGATGGCCTATACTCCTTTCTCGCTCGAAAAAATTGGACAAAATCCTGATAGCCAGTCTCTGATTAAATCTCTAGGTAATGCCAATAAATGAATTATACTACTAGTACGCTCAGTTGTTGTATGACAGTCATTTATACCAGTCGATGTTTTTGTAAAAAATGGAAAAATCGAATATTGATGATCGCCATAACAAAAATTTACGAATTGCGGTTCGAATTAATTAACTATCCACCATATTCATCTGATCTTCAACGATTTTTTTCCTGTTCCCTAGGCTCAAAGTTAGGTTCAGAGGACATAGATATTCATCAAATTCAAATGAAAACATTGACATCGACTAGCACAAATGACTCTCAAACAACAAGTATCCAAAATGGTTACAATTTTCAAAAGTATCTTGCAAAACATGTACGATTGTATCAGAATTTATAAAAATAAGTAATGCCATCTTCCTGTTGAAGTTCAAACTTTTCAAATGACTCTCGTATAATATAACAATAACAGAAAAATACTTTTTTCTCCCATTTCTTGTCAAAAACGATAACACACATAAATTATATAAAAATACATATAATCTATGATTACTTTGCAAAATTCTTCTCTAGTGTGCATATGTTCATATCTTTTAAATTTAAAAATAATTTTATGTAACACATTTACCGTATATCTTTCTTTATATATACTTTTACTGTATATATATATATATCTTTCTTTATATATACTTTTACATTTACAATATTTGAGAGAAAACTGTACGAAAAAAAATCAAATAAATGCAATAAATTAGTAATAATTAATAATAATTAGTAATAATGGAAAATAAATAATACCTTTGATCGGTGAGAACTAACTTTAGTTTTTAACTATCCAAAGTATTTTGTACGTTCTTTTATTATATGTATTAATGTACAACTTAATTCTTGGCTCTATATTTAATCGATTACAGTATATTCAAATTTAAATTCTTTTTCCATCGTATAATCGTATAAGCGCCATTCTTCAGCTTTAAAACAAAAGATAATAACTGACAATGCTGCCAATATAAGCTGTGTTCCAAAATTTACTGCCCGTACTAAAAATATATAATGCACATTACGTAAATTATAGATTTTCAATACTGGCAGTAAATTTTGAAATACAGCCATAATATCACAGTAATGAAAGCGATATCATTCGAAAAACAGCATTTAAGGCACTATCTCTTTTTTCATTTTAATTGAAAAACAATGCAGGCGAGGCTAAGGAAATAATTTGCTTGGCCTTAGCGAAAATGTTATCTTATAGTACGCCCTGGCGGAATAATTTCTTTGCTATTTGTATACTATTTCTCTGTAAAAGCGGTTTATGGAAAAAATTGAGAGTAATAACAGAGAAATTTGTCCTTCAAATCATATTAACAAAAAAATTAACGAAGAACTACAGACAAAATTGCAAAAGCGGACAAATTTTAAACAACATTGTAGAGAAATTAAAAGAGAATATATATAGAATATTTTTCTGCATTTTCTTTGCAAGATCAATCTGCAAAGAAACTGAGAAGAAATTAAAGACAAGTTTTCACAGTAAATAACAAAGAATTAGCAAAGAAACTATAAGTAATTTGAAAAGAAATTTTTTAGCATTTTTTATGTAAAACATGTACCGAGAGAAATTAAATACAAATTGAAACAAAATTGCAAAGAAAATGCAAAAAAAAAAACAAATTGATGAAAATTATAGAGTTGTGCAAAAAAGTATTACATTCCTTATTATTACTTCGTTATAATAGCTGTTTGATAATAACAATTTTTTTATAATTGTCCAGGACAGTCACTTGATCGTCACGTCTCGTAACGAATTGGAAAAGTCACTTGTTTATTGAGAAAAGTAACTCGATGTTTATAACGCGTTACTTTCTACTCATTTTTTAAAAATCGTTTATAATGAGTAACGTTATTCGTTACAAATGATCTTTTTCAGTAAGTAAATGTGTAATAAAGACAAATAATTTTCAAAGTAATTTTTCCAACATTAGCATAATCTCAATGTTTAATTTAGTTACAGTTACGATAAAAAAATTCAACATTATTCTCAAATCGTATATTATCATATATTATCAAATCGTTATTATAAAAGAACGGCATTACTTACATTTACTTGCTATCCCTGAATGACAATATATACTAATTAAAGAATCGATGACTACTAAATAAAAAAGAACTAAAAAAAGCTATAGTACGTTACTACATCCTATTCAGTTCACCTGCAATTTCTCTGAAATTAACTTCATAGGCCATTTTTTAGAGAAAATGCAGAGAAATCGAAGAGAAAAGCAGCATTGAATAATTCTAATATATTTTTCTGCAGTTTCTCTGCATTTACTTCGATGATCTTTTTTAAAAAAAATCCAGAGAAAAAAGCAGTATTAATAATCTGAAAATAGTATTGAGTTTTTCTGCAGTTTGTCTGCAAATATTATTCCAATCAAATTTGCCGAGAATTGCAAAGAAATTTCTCTGCTTATTTCTTTGCAATTTCCGCACAAGGAAAGATTTAGTACCAACTTTATGATGCGAAGTAAGTCGGTATTCATTTCGATTCTTGCATTTAAGACTATCTTAAGGACAATTTTAAGATGTCCTAAATCAATCCGAGGATATTAGCATCTTAAGATATTATTTAAGGTAATTTTAAAATAAAAACGGATTATGAATACCGCCCCATGTTTAGCGTTTCACAGCGTTGGTAGCTTACTCACACTATAAACAACGCGTAGCAAAAGCAGGCGAACTGCACACATCGTGTAATACTTTTTTCATCATGGATTCATCCCACAATCATATAAGAATTGGGTTAGGTTAGGTTAGAATTAAATCGGGATGGAGGGGTGTCCTCTCCCCCGCCCACATGTATTCTTCCTACACGAAACAATTGTTCTATTCCAAATAATTCCATTTTCTGACCCTTATATTTCATTGTGAGGTGAAACTCGATTCAAATAGAAAGTTGCACGCCCTCTAGGCAGAAGAGGAGGTGGGATGAAAGTCGCTTCGCGTGAAATATCAGAGAGAATAATTAATATTTTTGTTAATAACTTTTAAAGGAAAGATGAGCATCAACTGAAACTGAATCTAGACATCACTCTTCAGGATCATGATCTTGACATATATCAAAATCAAGGTCATCGGCGATATCTCTTAAAATTCATAATTATCCAATTTTTTTTCTATATTTTTTAACATATTCAAAACTATTATTAAAATCAGAGATTATGTTCCCTATTATGTTCCCTTGTAAACTCAAACTTGAGTCTATGTATGTCATCTTTTCTACATTTAATTTAAATCATTTTATTATATCAAATTACTGTTATTACTTACAATAAATGTAATAGAAACATTTCTGTTGACTAATAATACGTCATCTAGATTTATTCTTTCAAGCTGAAGAACATTAATACGAAATTTTAAAGCATCCGAAAATACTTATTCTTCTTGAATCAGATTTTCACTTTTTTATTATAATATTTGTTTAATTTAAATAAAACTTAAGCAAAAATACCTATGTTATAAAATAAAAATATTTTTTAGTAACTTTTCCATTGTTTCTTTTGCTATGAATAATGCAATGTTATCTTGCCTCTTTGTATCAACGAACAGTTTTCTCTACTTATAAAAATTACATTGCCATAAAAAGGATAGATCATATACATGAATAAATATTTCATAGCGATTAATTGTAAATCAAAATTAATACGATTATCTTTTACAGAATTTATAAAATATTTCGTTAGCAATTTGCGCAGATCTTTCTCTGTTAGTCGGAATGGGAAACAATAGAAAGACAAGAATATAAACTACACTCTACGCTATTCATACATCTTTATAATTTTCTATAAATCATTGACAAATATATATACATGAAATACGAAAAAGGAATAAATAAATGCATTGTTTCTTTTAACTCGTTATATTTCTTGGGTTGTAATTTCTAATTCTTTTAAGAAAAATCTTGAAATCAATCAATTTTTTACTAAAAACATAATATTATCCATTCAATGACTGTTTTATTGAAATTAATAAAATTATAAAGAATTAGGTCATACATATTAATATTAATACATACATTTTTCTCTTTTAGGAAGAAATTTTGTATTGCAACGAGAATTGAAAAGAATCATCAAACAGATTGTATGAATATCGCAGAGAGAATCATCAAAGATCAATTTATTCATTATTCCTCTCGCATCTGTAGGCCTTATGTTGTAACAATTAACGCAATCTTGTACGCATGCGATATCGTGGGAACTTCATAGTAATTCAAGTTTTATTAAATTACTGCCTTACAAATAGCTGAGCGCATTATTTGCGTATCGAACCTCAGTCGCAGATGAAAGATGAAAGTTTCTACCATTTTCTAGCCACAAGGGATGATCTTAAATAAACCCTACGATAAACGTTCCGTCACGAAAACGGATTTTCTCTCGTCTTTCATGAACAGATTTTTTCCTGTCCTGTTCGTTTCTCGAATGTAAAAAATTTTAAATGTAAAAATAGAGTTATATTTATCGCGACACAGTTGATGAGGATGGAGATTGTCCGGCGAAAGATCATGCGTGACCAGAAAAAGTCGAAGCTACCTGATTTATCAAAACGGAATTAGTAATGAGTTACCATGCTAATTAATATAGTTAAAAATGCATTAATGCGTTTTGTAAGTATATGTATTTGAAATTTACTTTCGAGTAGTTTCCATTCTTTCTCCTCGAAAATGTAAGTTAGCTCAACAGGACATTAGTTCCATTATTACAGAATGAAAGAATATTATTCTGGCTATGCAATACAATTGGATAATATCATTAAAGATTCGGTGTCTCATATCATGTCCACTTGGAATCAAACCGTGCCACAAAGGAATGTAATTATCAATTTAAAAACAGTTATGAAATTATTGCCCACAATTATCTATCTTTTTTCTGTTTAAGAAATTTACATATACTCGTATATAAAACTATTTATGAAAGCAATATCATTATAAAATATTTCCAAAAAAAAATTAATTGTAACGAAAGGTAATTATAAATTAAATTCCTAATTATAGAAAGCTTCGACGATTATATAAAAATTTTTTATTAATATAATATATACATTTTAATTTCTATTATAGAAATAAATTATTTAACTTCATAAAAATAAAAGAAAATATAGAAAAGAGAATATAGAAAAAATGAGATGAAATTTTTTTAATTTAAAGAAAAGTCAACTTCGAAATTTTAGGTCGATTTCACGATTAATCTCTTTTCACTAGTCTTATCTCTCAGAGCTACTTTGTGCATTTTTAACTGGAGACGAATACGAATCTTTGCATTTTGTATGTCATTCAATCTCTCTTATCACTCATTAATACAAAGAGCGACCGAAAAAATCCGTTTTTTGAGCCCTTGATTTTGGAACTGAAACTGTGTGATAAATTTTACCTTATATTGAATTAATCACAGAGAAGTTTGAAGTTGAGGTGACAATTATTATCAGAGTTGGGAGGGACGAAATCAAATGCATTATCATAAGTCCGTATTTTAAGAACGAAATATCAAACGAATTATCATAAGTCCGTATTTTAAGAAGATTGATCCAGCTGGGTGTATATCAAGTATATACCACATTGCTAATTTAAAATAATATAATCTCATTGGTAAAGCAATTAAAAATTACTAGGAACCGGCCGATATGAATGGTGTATGCAATTGGATTATGTGCAAATGCGCCGTTCCCGATCCAGCCGATGAAGGCAAGATCAACTGAACATCACATTTATTCTAGTGATTTTATAAATCAATTTGTTTTGAATATAAAAAAATGGATTTTCGTATAGATGTAATACGTCATCCCCGCCCCTTCTCCAATTATAACAATTGTTACCTCAATCTGAAACTTCTTTGTAAATAATATCTTATTATAGGCACACAGTTGTAATTAATATCATTTGACACTGTTTCCAAAAATTGAGGACTCAAAAAATGGGCGAAAAAAATCATTTTTCTCGGTCACTCTTTAATTCTAATCTTAATCGATTAACTTTATCGCTGTTGACACTGATTTATTAAATTAAGAAGTATATCGGTTGAATCTCGGGGTCTCATCGAAAGAGATCTTTGACGGAATATCTCTCTCACTAATTTCTATATCAAAGCTAAAAAGATTGCCATGAAAATCGTGGCAAATGAAGGAAAATGAAAGAAAAAAGTCTTGAAATATCAAATCGATTCAAATAAAATTCTCGTGAAAAAATAAGGAATGCAATACGAATCGCACAATAGTTGATTAGAAGAAGATGGATAAACTTGTGAAGTATAAATACGAAACTACGCAACCGCATGCATGGTCATGAACTTTCCATCCATGTGACATGTATTGTAATGCTATAATAACAAGCATGGCGCAATAAAATATTAGGTGTGAAAAAATATATGCGTTTATAACAGTAATATTATATAATCGAAACAATAGTTGTCTGATTACTAATCAATCACAACACTTTTAAGTTACTGATCGATAAAAATCGATGCTTTAATATTATTAAATTTATATTTAATAAATATATTTAATAAAAAAAAATAATTAATGAGTCACATGAATAAACAT
Source organism: Atta cephalotes (assembly GCF_000143395.1). NCBI lineage: Eukaryota > Metazoa > Arthropoda > Insecta > Hymenoptera > Formicidae > Atta > Atta cephalotes. The sequence goes on along the minus strand of NW_012130106.1, from coordinate 98,170 downwards.
GCAGTAAATTTTTTTTATAAGGTAAAGGTTTTCAAAAGTGTAGAAGTAATTACACAGACAACAAAATTAAAATTTTTTAAAGTTGTTTTAAAAATATATATTGATTTTATAGGAATTTGAGCCAAATTCGAAAAAAAAAATCTCGTTCCATTGCCCACAATTCTATTACAACAAAAATTAACTCTTAAAATATATTTAAAATAGATTACAAAAACTTTATAAAAATTATATACAATAACTCGATTATTTATGTTTAAATTTTATGTAAAAAGCTTAGTAAATTCCTTCTTCTTTTGAGAGAAATTTATAGCTTTTGTGCCTTGCTTTTCGATTTTTACGGTGCAGCGTCTATCAATATTTCATTCTCGTGGAAGAGTAAATAAATTTTTTCACCGTATAATGTTAAATCCACATTTATATTTTATAGAGCATAAAAAAATTAACATGTAAATTAAATAACTGTGTAGTGCAATATTTTTATTGTATTTTTAAAATTTAACACTTAAAAATGTATCAAAAATATAATCAGAATATATTAAATCAAAAAGAAATTAAAAGGTATTTCTTTACATTTAGGGGACATCTCTTCGATGGCCTTAACCTTGACATATGTTATAGAGGTAAAGGATACTGATCAACTTTTCCTTATAAATTAATCGGTGGCTCTTATAATTTTCGAGATATATTTACAAAAAGCTCATTTTCAAAATTTCATTATTTTCTGTATATCACGACTTTCACGTGAAGCGACTTCCACCCCACTTCCCCCTTGCTTAGGGGCGCGCGACTTCCAGGCGAAACGACCTCTTCCCCACCCTGCTTCAGGGGTGTTCAACTTTCATTTCTCTTGATAACAGGGAATCATTTAGTAAGGCGAAGATCTAAATTATATCTTAGAAAGACTTACTATAAGAGACCACCGATTAATTTGTAAGGAAAAGTTGTATGATCAGTACCTTTACCTTTACAACATTATGACAAGATCAAAGTCATCGAAGAAGTGTCCCTAAAAGGTTAAAGTTTACCATAAAATTGACAAAGCGAAATATAATAAAAAGATTATAATCTTAAAAATATACTATCGTTTTTTGCCTCTTTAAGGAGATTCACACTATTACTTTGGAATCAAAAATGCGACTGAAATAAATTGTCATTAAAACGATTTCAAATCATGTACAATATTAATACAATGAATTGTGGATACTCATGGATATTTATGCTATATTTTTAGTAAATTATTATAGTGTATAAAATATTAACAAATATATGAGATTGTCAACGACTCGGAAGGTCGAGTGTATAGCAACGTTGCACTTTACGATATTTTGCGATGATGCGGGCAGTGATCGGCTATGGCGAATAATAAGGGAGAAATTCAGAATCGGTATAAAGGCTGATTTTGTATTATTTTCATATCTGTTTCTTTATGTCGAAATAGATTCTAGGTTATATAAAATTGACTTCGTATCAGCTGTACACTAGGGCGTTATCAAGTTTATTGCTACTAATGCGATCCGTGAGGAAGTAAAAGTAAACTTTGTAACAATAAAGCTTTAATTCATACAGCAAAATCCGATTTTTCTTTTTTGTACACAATTGTTGATATTTTATGTGTCAACTCCTAGTTTTAGAAGTTCTAAGTTGATTTAGAAGTTCTGAGTGTATATTAAATCGGTGATTATCTACTTTGGAACGATCGTCTTTCATAAGCGATATGCTTAAAATGATCAGTTTCAGAATAATATTACAAGAATTAATATTACAAGAAAACTATACGATCAATATTGTTCAAATCATGGAATTATTTGTATACAGTATTTATTTATATTATATAAAAAAATTAAGTCTTTAAGTTGGTTTTCGACAGTCAAATCTCCTTAATGGCATTTTACTCAAAATTGTGACACGGTAGCCAAATTTAGACAACGTATTCATATTAAACAAGCAAGAAACATTAGAAATAGCTAAAATGATTCAAACAATTTTGCCTATGTTGCCCTGTCATTAATAATAAAAATTATATGATGTTATTAATAATTATTCTTATTAAATCCTTCGCGAACCGAATAGGATTTGATATACTCCCCTCCCTCCCTTCCCCCTCTCCTAGCAAGATGAATTTCTATAACTTCTTAAAAAATTGCCGCGCGCATTTTGTGTAACTGGAGAGTGCGTATCAATCATACTAATTAATATAGCACGAAATATGAGATATATCTACATATGATTCATGTTGATTTTCCATCTGGTTCGTGGAAGGTTAAGAATGTAATAAAACAGAAATGTAATAAAAAAAAAGATTATATGAAATTTTATGTATTCACACAACTCTTTTCTTTTTGCAATCATTTGTGTCGCTGTTGTTCGTGAATCTAACCGAAAAGATATAGAATAATTATGGCAGATAATAATAACTAAGAATAGAACGAGCCTGCAGAAAACGTATATATAACAGATATATAACATTATCGAGAGGGAGCACAAAAAAAGTATTGTCACATCATTCATCGATACAAATAGTAACAGCGATAAGCGATAGTGTAACAATGTATAAACAGGATATCCTAAAATTCGCAACTCAAAATACAATAACAAAAAAGTTTTCGAAAAATTAAATAAAAAAGTAATTTGTATATAAATTTTTGTTTTAAGCAGAATTTTTGAGATATGTAAGGAATTAATTATAACTTACGTTTAGATGATCACCTGTGAGTATTAGTGAACGCGCCATATTCATTAACGCTCACTAATATTATGAACCGTACACACGACTCATAGACAGGTGACTAAACATAGTCTGATCTAAACATAGTCTGTAACAGGCTGTATAAATCTCTCAAAATCCTCTTATCTCAAAAAGCACCGTCTAAAATAAAAATGTATAAATAACTTACATAAGAATTTTATTTTAGATTGTACATGAGAACACAACTAATATGAACTAGAAATTAAATACTTATACCAGTTGAAGCTGGAGCTTTAATGTTTT
>NW_012130106.1:89836-95161 GCF_000143395.1 Atta cephalotes | reverse complement strand
AGATATATATATATATATATATATATATATATATATATATATACATATACATACATACACATGTATATTTTCACTTTTACTTAATTTTTCGAGAACTTTCTTGCGTATAGTATTCAAATCGCTATTTTTTGAGACACCCTATATATTTATTTATTTATTTATTTATTTATAAATACAGGCAGCGGATATTCCTCCTGTCTTTTTAGAAGATCGCTATCAACTATAACAAAATTGAAGCGAATTATTTATATAATTAGTATAAAAACTAATGTGTCTACTTGTCGCGTAATAAGGCAGAACTTATCTATATATCGCACGTTTAATATTAAAATGAATCATTCAATGCGAATCATACAATAATATTAAAATCAGATTTCTTGAAAATTTAATATTATTGTAGACTATTATTAACAGACTATTATTAACAGATTTTTTCCTACCAATTTATAATTGTAGGAAGTATAAATTATTCTTGAAAAAAGATAAAAATCTTAAAAAAATAAATTTGTTAAAAAGAGGAAAATAAATTATTTAAAAAACATAAATACAAGAATAGCTTTTTGTCAATACTTTATATAATTTTAACGTTAATTGCCAATTTCATTCATCTATCCTGGTGAAATTTGGTGAAGAATTTCATGATTTAATAATGTCGCAATTATATATATTAAAATATTTTCTTAAAATATTTTAATAATAATTTTAAAAATCAAAGAAACATTACTTCTCTCATAGAAGAATCTTAAAATGAAATAAAGCTGCGAGGAAACAATCAAGACGCGAATCGTAATTAATCCTCAAATATTGAGATTGGTCCATGGGATCACATGAAAAAAATAATAAAACGCCATATCTGTCTCATTTTCAGTACTTTCATAAAGACTGATTTATAATATAATGATTAATTGATTAAGAGAGTAGGCGCGTCTTGGTCATTTTGACTAAAATATATTTCCGCATATATGTGTTATAACTAGAATACATATGTGATTATTATATAATTAGTAAGAAAAATGAGAGACAAACACTAATTAACGTGAGTTTACGTACTATTGTGTACCGAGACATATTCCATTTCGATTTGGGTGTTGCATCATCCCTAATTTTTGCAAGCTTTTTCGTGATTGTTTTCTTTTTTGAATTTGTTATCTGCATTTTTGAGATAGTTTATAGCCAGATCGCGGTCGGACTGATTAATAAAAGAAAAAAAAGACTAATGTAAATGCGCGCGCTATGGTCTTTTAGACCGATCGTTAACATATCAAATTTTATATAGATATAAGCGTGTTTACGTCATCTATTTTCGCATACTATATGAAAAAAATATTAACAAATATTTACGTAAAGGTAAAAATGTAATAGTGCCAATAAATTGAAAGATATAAATAGAAAACGGAAGAATACGGCAAAATGACCATAGCGCGACCACTCCCGGGTTAATAACACATAGATTTATAGAACATAGATTTATAAAATCTTCTGTGTTTTTATTTCAGTTTTTTTTTTAATCGATATCTCAGGGACCAACCTCGGTGTCACTATTTTTTACCTCAATACTTAAGAATTAATAGTTTTCCACTGGAAGAGCAGCACTGATATTTTGATTGAGTGCAATTGAAATCAATTCATATATTTTCAGCGTTAATAAATAATTTAATCCTTTTAATTACATATTGTCACGAAAACTTCATAACCTTAAAAGGACTAAATTATTTATTAACACTGAAAATATAAAAACTGATCTCAATTGCATTCAATTGCAATTGGTAAAACTAGTATTGCACTAGTTTTACCAGTGAAAAATGCTATAAATTGATTACCTTCTGTCTCCTGCAAAAAATTGGCATTATTGATAGCGCACATATTGAAACTTGACTAGAACTAACAAACTTGTGGAGAAATAAATGTATATAATCCTTCCCCCCCCCCCCCCTCTCTCTCTCTCATTTTTTCATTCTTCCTTTTTATTAATCTCATCACTTTTTCTGTCATTTTTCTCGCAAGGTTGAGCAGTATTTCGAATGCTAATTAGCGACTGCACATGGAAAATCACGCTCTGTATTTTGTATTCTTAATCATATTCTACTGTTAAATCACATCTGTATATCTTATTTTCGAAATATATCTTTCAAATGTTTTTTCATAGTGATATTTTGAGTTTAGAATACGATATTTATCGCATTTGTATTTGATATATGATGTCGCTCGCTTGTCTTAGAACCGACGCCTGTCTTAAAACACTATCGATTACGATCTCTAAGTCATAATCGAATATTTTGCCCAACCCATTCAATTTAAATCATGAACATAATTTTCGTATCATCGCGCGTGGAAAAAACACATCACATATATCGCATATGTATTACAAATTTTCTCCCAAATATGAAAAATAAAAATGGAAAAGAGAAGGATCATCTCTCTATAGCCGCAATATTACAATTCACAGCGAAATCTAAATATTGTGTAAACGAAGTGCTCGCATGTATTTCGAATTGAATAAGACTATCAGTCTCTTTTTTCTTTTAAAAGAGGAATCAGTGCACGCGTGATATGCGTAATAAATCGTAATAATTTAACTCTACATTGTGTGCTGAAGAACATATAGACGCAACACGCACACAATAGTTAGTATTATTATTATGATAGATCGTAAAATAGCAACGTCGCGCATTGTTACAGAAGTCGCTTCCTTTCGAAGGACTTCCCGCAAACGAAGCTGATCGAATTTTATTTCATTATTTTATCTCTTTATTTTAGTCAAAACAGAACATCCTGTGCAAATGCCAGGATAATACGCATTAACGGAAAGTTTTCGGGATCGGTCACGAATGCGAATAATCATGATTATTCATCATGATGTCTCCTTCATTACTTAGCTTCAATTGCGATTCGCAAGAGCGAAATGATTCAAAGTTACAGACCATATCTCATATACTTGGCAGAAGAATGAATTATCATACCTATACAAGTATATCCATTTCTTCCTGTGTCTCAGCTTCGCTGTACAGCCGTATGCAGGATTGACAAGAGCATTTGTGTCTATGTTAAATTTCGATATTAAAACTTTGTCACACTATGGCTACAATATGCTCTGGCTAAATCGTTAGGTTATCAATAAAAATAAAATAAAGCTTCATAACGGTGTTTCGTGACAATATCACGCACTGCACTTTAAGATTTTCACCAACGATGTCTGAAATTCACGTAGTAATACCACGATGATTTTTAGTTAATCTCAAATCAATGCTCTTTTTTCACACTTAACTTATAGTCAGCACATGTAAAATTTGCGAACATATTATGTACAAGTCTTTAGATCCGCTTTGTGCATCGCGATCCACTTTCCGTTTATATGACGATGATAATAATGATGATGACGATGACATTAATGATCTTTATCGACGTTTATTCATCTTTGGTTGAGGCAATGTACGCTTATTTGAACGTTCGTGGATCGTCGGACACTTGTCACGGAACTTTTTCGCGCACATGTCCGCCCAAACAATTTAGAACAATTTAGTCTCGCTCTTGCTGCTAATTTTCAAACATTATGCTGTCGTTTCATCATCGACTAAATTGTGAAGATCCGAGTAATTTACGATGGCACGATGAAGAAACTCATATTGCGCCTAACAACACGTACAATGATAAATATTATACACAAAATACAATTACAATATATAATACAATATATAATATAATATAATAAATATGATAAATAATATTTAATTGTAATCCTCAAAGTTGTAATTTATTTTCATCATAAATAATTGAAAAAAAATTGGATGACAGAAAATGGAAAAAATATAGATATCTAGTACATATTTCATCTTTACATATTTCAATGTTGTAATACAATATTAACTGTTATTGTCTACTTTTTAAATAGACTAGCTTTTTATGTCAAACTTCATAGATAATATTAAATTCTTTAACACGGTATGGAAAATATAGAGAATATGGAGAAAATTATGAAAATTATGACACTTACGAAGGTGCTGATCATGCCGTGTCGCTGAGAACGCAATTTCTTCGTCGTTGTGAAAATATCTACGCGCTTCTCAGTGCGCAATTGCTGGACCAGTATGCTAAGAGCCACGAACATTGAACTCCGATCTGATCCGTAACTGCAGTGCACGACCAACGAGCCGCTCGTCTCGATGTCGTTCGCCAATGTCTGATCTACCAACTCAATAAGACCGCGCGTCACCTCAGGTACTTCACCCTCCACCGTTGGCCAGCCATGATATTGATACTGCTTTACGACTCCACTTTCGTCAGTCTTTGTGTTCAAAATGCAAAATTCGCGACGCGTGTAATATGGACAACTCTCACTACGGATGTAACGGACCCTTATGTGATCATAATCGGTTTCATCGTCAGGCCAATAGCGTGGGCATTTCCGTGGGCCTTCATTCAACTGGAAACGATGTTACTTATTTATTTTATATTCAATTATATTCATTCTGGTGCATCTAATCCATTTTTCTTTCAAAAATACCCATGCTTATTTCTTATTATTAACAATTATGATTTTCGGGGACTCTGACACTTCTTTCACCCGATTATAAAGAATTATATGTATTTTCTTTCGTTACAGACTCAAGAAAATATTGGCATATATATTAGAAAATTGACATTGATTATTCAGATTATTTAAGATATTGTATTGATTAAATTATGTAAGAATATACTGTTCATATGTACAAAGCGATGTCCATAAAAAAGTTTTCAATAAAAAAAATATCATCAACTAATTCCTCAAAAATTTGTTGTATGAAATTGCATACCATGTATATCATATTAACGCAATATTCATATAATTTCATTTTTTCCACAAATTGAACAAAAATCAGTATCTTCATTAAAAGCAACAAAGGATGAAGGAAAAAAATGAGTGCTTTCCAATTGCTTAACACATCTTAACACAAACGTATATAAGAATGCACAAAGCATAACATAGTGCAAGCTTTGATTGGAACAGAATGTGTACGCTGTGCACGATTGAGATGAGTTCAGATAGAGTTAGATTAAATGTAGCTTTTTCTGCCTGTATTAAACAAAAAAAAAGTAAAAGTGCCGGCCATTCAACCTCATTATAGCCGCCGTAGTAACATGTAATTGTTATTAGAAAAGACAAGCTTACACAGTCCTCGACTGAGTACAGATGTGTAGTGTTGTAGTGTCGACGATAACGGACAATTGAAATGTAACTTGTGTCGTCATGTGCACGAAAGTGTCTAGGGATATTGCAATTGAAAAGCACCCTATATATATATATATATATATATATATATATATATATATATATATATATATACTATA
>NW_012130106.1:77551-89099 GCF_000143395.1 Atta cephalotes | reverse complement strand
TATATATATATATATATATATATATATATACACATATATACATATACATGCACGCACGCACGCACGCACGCACACACACACACATACACACACATGCGCGCGCGCGCGCGCGTACACTTACATCAGATAACATAACTATCGTAGAGATGCATTGTTCCGAGATCATTCGCCAGAAATCCGTTATAGTAATCTCCAAGGGATCTTGCGTAATAACAAACGATTCGGAGTTATCGTAGCCTTCGATGAACGATGCATTTATGTACGTTGAATGTTCTTTTCCTGGAACTGGCGTGAGTATCACGCGATTTCTATCATATGGTATCACCAATTCACTTCTATTCTTTAATTTATTTTCGTCTCCGCCGCCGACAGAGAAGGATTTCCGATCTTCTAATATGGAACTAATTTTCTACAAACAAAAATATGATAGAAACTTTAGCCTCTCAACGAAATTTTTGGAGAAATTTAAAAATATCACGTTCACAGAATATCATGTACATTTCTAATATATTTTACTTACTTTATTGAATATTGATTGTTCAAAATATAACTTTTTCGCAAGTAATTTTTTCTCATCCATTACACAAATAGAACATGTCGATTGAAAAAAAAATTTGAAGGAGATTTAAAAAATAAAAACGAGACGAACTGGTGCAGCAAAGATATAATTTTGATATAAAGGATATTTATAAAATAATTTTGGCATGATATTTTAAATTGCAGATCTTAAATGAAGATAAAATTAAGTGACAAAAAAGTATTTGCATTCAATTCTGTAACTTACATCATATTCTTCCTCCATCCTACACTTCTCTTTTCCGTTGTCTCGCTGTCTTAGTTTGACGATTGTGGTTTTGAGTTGTGGTGCCGAAATTTCCGTGTCGCCGTACTGTGCCATCTCCATAAGCGCGCGATAGATGAAGATGTATTGCTTAAGCGATTGCACAAGAAAGTTGCGCTGATGCCGTAAGTCACACACAGTGTTGAAGATAGACACCTGGCCCTCCTCGACCAACTGTTGCAGCAGAGAATCCAATGCCACGAGCGTGCCGGTGCGGCCCACACCAGCGCTGCAGTGCACCAAGATTGGTCCCTTTTCGAGCGAATACGCTTCATTGACGCGCTTAATAAAGCGTAAAATCGCGTGTGGATGTTCGGGGGCGACGAAGTCTTTCCACACGAGGAAGTGATACTGCACGATCGCGCGGGCGTCGCGCTCGCCTAGTCGTGTCATCTTCAATTCGCGCACTACATAGTCCGAGTAGGCACGCTCTTTAACATGTTCCACTGTGATGTCACCAAAGTTTTTGGTTTCGCGCTTGTCCGGCCAATATTTGGCGCACTTGGTCTTTGAATATTCTTCGAGATTTGTCAGCATAAGAATTAACTCGAGGTGCTGCTCCCAGATCATGCGCCAGTAGTCGCACACAGTATTCTCCATCGGGCCCTGGGCGCAGATGAACTTCTTGCGTTCCTTATAGCCCAGCACAAAGTTGGCATTGATGTAATCAGAGCCGCAGATACCGTCCATCTGCGCCAAACGTATTCTCGTCTGATCATAACATTTGATGTCCGGATAACGATTCTTATACAGGTTTTCCTGTGCTTCGGATGCACGTGTCGTTCTATCCGTAAATCGATCAGGTAGCAGTTCAAATTCGTGCTGGAAACCATAATCCGAATCCCTATGGCGTTCCAAGTACGCTTGCAATAACTCGTTCTTAGATATGGGCGGCATATCTGGTGGACTCGCTGCTACGAGTTGATGCCTGCCTCTCAAACTTCTACAGAGATGTCTAAAAATCCATCCATTAAATACTTAAAGTACTTATCGCTTCTTCAAAAACTTCAAAATTAGACATTAATATTAATAATTAATATCAATAATAAGAATTATATAATATATATATTTAGTATAACAAAAGAAGGCTATGAGCCAAAAATTATATTATTTCATTAATAATTGTAACAAAAGATATATTGAACATATATTTGAACATATATTTGAACAAATCATTCAACGTAAATAATAAACAAAAATATAAAAATATATATATAAATATATATATAAGATAACAAAATATACAGACGTTTCAACCTCGATTGGATCATTCTCAATGTTTCAATACATAAGTTCACTCGGTCTATAGAAATAAAATTATTCGGACATTACTTGTATACATTATGATCGCTTATTGAATATATTTAAAGTCTTACTGTAGTCGTCCACAGAATTGAAATCTTGTAAGAATTTTGAGTATCAAATGTTCTCATAGAAATGCATTATAGAATTAATGATAGTTTAATTGTATAACGATCACCTTTTCTTAACATTCTCATAATGTTTATACTTCTTTGAATGTCACAACGTCCTAAAGCACTGACGTGATAACAACAACTTTAACTCTGATCGTTATTGCTTATAATATAAATTGCAAAAAATTTGACTGCGGTTTCTGTATGAGACTTTCTTAATATGAAGGTAATTTATATAATTTAACTTTGATTAAATTAAAAATTTGAATATCTCAGTGATCGTTATACAATTAAACTGTCATTAATTCTATAATGCATTATCTTTATGAATTATTATATCTTGATAAAATTGCTTCATTATTTTAATAGTAACAATCTTTATCCATTTACAATACAATTGATATTCAAAATTCTTGCAAGATTTCTATGGATGACTACAATGAGACTTTAAATATATTTAATAAGCGATCATAATGTATACATGTCCGAATAATTTTATTTCTGTAGACCGAGCGAATCCTTATTTATTGAAACATTGACCCAATCGAGGTTGAAACGTCTGTATATTTTATATTATCTTATATATTTTTATATTTTTGTTTATTATTTACGTTGAATGATTTATCAAATTTATATTCAATATATCTTTTGTTACAATTACTAATGAAATAATATAATTTTTGGCTCGTAGCCTTCTTTTATTATACTATTTATAATTTATTGAGCCATATTACGTTATGTAATATATAATAATAAAAAGATATTATGTACTTTATGTTTTATATTCTATTATGTTTCTGTATAACAGCTTTTTTTTATTTAACAAAAAAACAAATCTTTCAAAAATATGATTTTCAAAAATGACTATTAAATAAAAAAAAGCCCCATCCATCATTTTTAAAAATTATAAGCATCTATTATTTTTAAAAATATAAAGTCTGTTACATTAATTATTAAAATATAATTTATTATTCATGTAATAAAATATTTATAAAATTTATGTATAAAAATCTTATATTTAAGAGAGAATACCGTGTTCATCTTAAACTCACCTGAAACTATTGCGCAGCGTTATAACCTCTTCCCTCTCTTGCGCACGTTTCGTAAATCTATATAACACACAGAGTGCGATAAACAGAATTGTGAGAGTTAAAATTAGGGCGATGAAGAGCTGTAATATCATTTCTCTGACAGTAGTCGCTTCCGCAGCCGTTACACTGAGAGGATCCACTCCGCCGTAAAGAGGATTGAAATAACTACTATAAGCCGGTAAAAACTGATCCTTTTCATTATCGAACACTGCAAACAATCAACCATCACAATGCGTTATCAAATTTGAATTTCATTCAAATTTGAATCTACCGATAATTGTACATACCAATAACTTCGATAAAACCAGTATAATTCGAAGTTTCATCAAGAAAACCATCATAAGGTGATAAAACACTGAATTCTCCAGATTCGTCTATAGATGCCTTTTGCAGCGGCGCGTTTTCTCTCTTTCGTCTGTCCACTTTTTCCGTGGCATTCATAATCACAGGCACGGCCGTGGTTGTGTCAATTTTCGTACTAATAGTGGTCATCGATAATGTGGTAGATGGGTTGGTAGTTGTGCTGCTACCACTGCTACTTGCAGTTGTCGTCAGTATGGATGTAATTGCCGTCGTGCTAGTAATGATACTGCTCATATTACTTGAAGTTACAGTGGTAGTTGATGAGATTTCCGGAACAAAGTGCAATAACGGAGGTGCTGGTTTGGGTCGTAAACCAATGCACTTATCGCACATAACACCACCGTTAGACGACTCGCCGTCACCGAGAAAGATCTCTGTCAATAACTGATCGCTATCGAATATCTCAGCAATATACGCACCACCGGTAGGTGAATTATGCACATACTGATAAGAATATACCATGATCTCCTCAGGTGATGGTAAATCACCAACTGTTTTATGCGGCGGTAATTTCACTAGGTAGACGCGGTAGCAGCAGATTGGACCGTTCCGTTCCGAGATACGCGGTAGATAGAGTTTGAACAACTGCCTACCCTGGTTTTCAATCTTCCGCCAGCTGCGCATGTTCATATTATCGCGACCCGGAACTGTAACTGGCGTCGTACAGTTTCCTATAGCATCCTTGCCAGGAGTGCGAGACCTTGTTACTCCGTGCACCCGAACCTTCGAATTTAAATGTTCATTTTTAGTACGAAAATACATTTGATATTAATAGATTTGCATAATAATCTCAAGTTAGAATCAATCAATAATAGCACAATAGCCCAAGTATCGGTGTTTAAATTCTTTCTTTGAGAATTTAATAATAATATTTGAAAATTTTTTCCTGAATTATAATGAATAATGATGAAATATTATTGAATTTCTTGTTGAAATCAACATCATTTTTATTATTTCATTAAAATTTCATTAAGATTTCATTACAGTTCATTATAATTTCATTACAATTCATTAATATTTTATAAATAATTTAATACAAAATGTTGTTATATATTTAACTTCGCATGTACAAAAATGCATGTACTAGAATACATGCAAAAACCATATACAAATGCAAATTTAACACATCAGCTAATCTAAATTTATGTAGACCTGGTTATTAAAGAGCACGACTAAATTTTACATGCGCGAACACATTATCTTGCAGCTGTCTTAGAAAGATTAATTCAAAGCTTTTCGTTACAGTGCTAACTGATTTCATTATTTTTCAGCAAATTTTATTACAATCGTTCAACTATTAACTGCTCCTGTACTCAGCTAAGAACTCTGCGTTGAGACGGCGGCCTAGCGAAACCGATAGCCATACAAGCATGAGTCCATGTATATGCGATCTCAGCGCGTTTTCCTTATCCAGCGGAATATTATTCAAAAAATCAATGTTACAAATTCTTAATAATCATTTAATATATATTAAGGATATAACTCCTTGTTCAGAAAATGCAATATAGTAAATAAAAAATTGTTAATTTAATCCTTCGGGGCTCAGACTAGAATCACAAAATAACGGTTAATTCATTTATTTAATTTTAAAGAAAAACGTTGCGCTTAAGTGTGCCATTAAAAGATTTTCAAAATAATTATTAACCCTGTACGGTATAAATTTTTCTATCAGCTCAATTTCAATGAAACTTGATATTCAAAGGATTTTTATAGTCTGAAGTTTTCTACATTATGAACATAATCGAAAGAGATATTGTAACGATGCTGTTCCTATTTTCATATTTATTTAAATTATTCATTCATTGTGTAGGCATATTTTCATTATTAGTATGTATATCAAGTATTGTTCTAGAAGGATGTTCGAGAAGTTGCGTGAGCCTGTCATAACAGGAAAATTTGATAATAACTGATGACATGCAGATTCCCTTAGTCGCGAGAATTGGCTATCGGGAAATTGCATCGTACCTAATTGAGCAAACGGCATTCATTCCCCACGCGACCGCGCTAGTATCATACGATTCTCGCGGGTACCGCAATATCCGCTATCTTGATTAGAAGCTATTCTCAGACAGTCCTTTTGATAAAACTTATTTTTATTGCATATATAAAAAAGCAAAAAAAAGAGGGATGCAAATGAAAGGGTCTTCATTTGGCGCATTCTGGATATATCTTTGGCTAGCGAACCCTAATTTAATAAATTTTTTATTACAAGTTATTGTATTATATAGTTTCATTTCAATACATTTAAATTAGCATGACTTTGGAGATATTCAGATTCCCATTCAATAATATTCATTATCTTCAGTAATAAAAAAAATTAGCTTAATAGTTTCTTATTAACTGATAATTTAAAACAAAATATAATAATCAACTTCAACAAATTTAAAACAAAATAATCAACATCTTCACCTGTGTTATAAAAATTAAAAAATCGATTTTTTTATGAAAAAAGATGTTATTTCGTTTTTTATTCAATTACAGTATATTTAAAAAGTCTACAAAAAAGAGGGAATTTTTCAATTTTAACTTTTGGGCAAAAATAATTTTTACAAAAATAAAATTGTTAAATAAAAAAATTAGATCTATTTATTTAAAAACGAACTTATTAGCTTCAGATTCGCAATCAACAAAAATAGTCCTAAAAAATAACAAGTAAATCCGCAAAAAATTCACTAAACTTTGGTTTTTAATGCGCCATATTAAATCTGCCATTTTGAAAATCAACATTTCGATTGCAGATTCATAATCAATGATTCAAAAATCTATACACATAGTTATACACATAGTTTCAAACAAATTGATTAGAACGTTTGATCATCAAGAATTAAATTCCCCTAGAATTGTAAAATCTTGGCGCGTCGAAAAGGCGAGCACATGTACATGAGCTCATGTTGTATGTGTATTATAATGCCTCGCCATGATAAATGGCTGAACTTACAGACGTGAAAAAAATCACGTTTTGATGACGAAATTTATATTGCATGCCATTTCGTTATTATTTGCTATTATGAAAATGTGACTCGTACTTACACAAGTCCTAAAAATGAACGGAAACTACAGTTATCTTGGAATTTTATACATAAAAGTGTATATTTCACTCGTTTCAACAGCTGACCGTGTGTTTTCTATCCAAAAAGACTCACTTTACTTGGCCATTTATTCACATCAAGGGAAAAAAAGGATAGTTTTCGTCAATTTTTACATATGTTTTAAAGCGCTCTCGTCATTTAGATTTATCTAAATTGTCTTTATTTATAAATGGCATGCAATATAAATTAACGTGTCATTCCTCGCTTCTGACGTCATGATTTCAACATGGCCGCGGCAACTATTCAGGGGAGCCTTAATTTCAACATTTTAATTATCCTGTTTCCATTTTCGGTAACTTTCATTAACAAATCTGTAAAAATATTATATATTTCGTTCCCATTTCATTACTTTTCAGATATTTTCATTAATTTTTCTCAGAATTCAGCATATTTCAGCATATTTCAGTGTACAATAAACTGTGAAAATGTCTATTTTTCATTCTTTTTTTCATGCATTTTCAATAAGTACCTTTACAGTTCATGATAATTCAATATAATTTAGTGCTTAATTTCTTTGATATAAATTCTCTGTATAAATGTTCTTTACAATTCCTTTTAATTTAATTCTTTGTTACGATGTTAACTAATTTCATTATTTTTCAACAGATTCATTACATTCTTTCAATTATTTCCAACATTTTAATTATCTTATTTTCGATAACTTGTATTAATAAATTTGTAAAAAAAAGAATATTGTATTTCGTTCCTATTTCGCATTATACTTTTCAGATATTTTTATTAATTTTCCTTAGAATTTATAATATTTCAGCATATTTCAGTGTACGATAAACCATAAAAGTATTATATAATTTGCGTTATTTTTCTTTTTTTTCTCATACATTTCCAATAATTATCTTTAGGATACATAGTATTTCAGTTTAATTTAGTGTTCAATATCTCTGAAATCATATATAAATATCAAACATATTTGTGTATTAGTTTTCATTATTTTTCATTACTCTTCATAAATTTTCATTAATTATCATTAAAATTCATAAATTCTTTTAATATTAAAAATATTATTTATGCTGAAATATTTTCATGATTCTCTTTTCTCATTTTAACGATTTCAATCATTTTAGCGACTTTTTTCCATCAGGGTAGGCTACTAGCTTACCGTTCAATCCTCCTGGAGAGTAATAAGTTGCATATCTATAGAATGCGATATTTTAGCAAATACGTATATGAGACTTACAGTTTAACGCTAGTTTCGAATAGCCTATTACGAGAGGTTCTCATAGCAAATATACTCTCGATTTGTAATTACTTTCCAAAAAAATAAAATATTTTTGACTAGATTTGAATATTTGACATAAAACTCTTTACGCCACGATCGCCATACCAAATTATAAATTATTCTAATTAAATGAGAAATAATTAAGAAAATATTTTAATAAAAATAATAGAAAGGTGATTTAAACTTGAATAAGTTATATACCGTATAATTTGTATTAGGAGGTATCTTATTGTAATGCGTGCTGTTCCTATTATAGACACTCCAGCTGGGCGGTTCGAAACTATGAATATCCAAACGCCCCATTTCATTCTTGAATCTTGCTACGCCATTCAATTGTATATTATAGCGCTGTATAATACCATTTGGCTTCTCCGGGGGTTTCCAAGTAATGGACATAAAACTGAAACTGCTTATATTGTCATAGCGACAAATAACGATGAGATTCTTTGGAGGACTGGCCACTGAAAAAACAATGAAATACATTTAAATATTTACCAAAATGAATAAAATAGATATACATATTTTTCTTGGCGACATACCTCCATCCAAAGTGGTGCCGTTTACTTCAGCACTCCAATTACCGCATTGTTTCGTGTATTCGCTGCAAGCAGCTATTTTGAATTTGTATGTGGTCGCTGGATCGAGATCTACAAATGCATATACGATGAATGGCTGAGCGGGATACACTGCTTCTCTCTTCTGATCAGCGTGAGTGGCCATCAAATTATAATAGTGCACATGTTCCTTCAAATCCGGTGGTGGCACAGTCCAACCTATTGTGATTGAATTTTCTGTCACGCCATTCACGGACACTTTCGGCACAAACACTGGATCTGTAATATATTTTTGTCCTATATTAAATAAAATATCAAAAAGAAGTTTTAAGTATATGCCGGTTATATATCAGAAATTGGTTTTACTGTGGAAATCAAACGCCGAATTATAAAGATAATTATTTAAAATGTCTACTATTAAATAATTTTACTAGTTATTCTATTAAGAATAAATTATTAGAATCTTTTTACATTGTTTTATATTTCTTCTTAAGAATTTATAATTCTTTTTAGCTCTCAAGTAAAATCATTTTTAATTTGAATTAAACTTTAGAAAAGATGAGTAGGAGAGAAATTTGTAATATTTTTTTCCCCAGAAATACCTTTTTCAAGCGTGGTGATCCATCGTGGATCTAATTGCATGTGTGACGTGCCCAGCGCATTGATAGCGCTGATGCCGATTTGATACGCAGTGCCGCTCTCAAATCCCTTGAGAACGTAGCTCGAATTACCACCTCCAATCTGCTCGGCGTAGTACTGACGTTGATCCGTACCTTTCTTCATGTGCTGGATGAAGTACTTCTTAATCGGCTCGTTACCATCACTGACAGTCCAATTTAGGAATATGCTACCGGCACCGACTGCCTTCATAAAATCTATGCTGACTTTTGGCACATCGATGACAAATAAATGCGTTAAGGCGCTCATTATCCCGTTGTAGTCATTCGCCTGACACACATACGTGCCATTATCCTTTCGCGCTAAACCCTTGAATTCCAGGACTAGAACGGCGTAAGTCTCGTTTATTTGCGCAACGACAGTAAGATTCTTCAAATGTTCGCTGCTCTCTGAATTATTCTCTTTTAACCAAGTAAATTGAGATAACGGATAACCGTGTATGTGGCACGTCAAGTTGGCAGCTTCCGACACTTTCGCCCTTATATTCCCGCCGGATATTATCTTGCCAGGTTCTGAAAAACGAGAAACGATATTTCAACGGGATATGAGAAGTTAGCATCCCAACTATAGTACTCAAGAGTTCTGATTAGAATTCCCGTTTCCTTTTGACAGGACGAAGAATTCTATATAATTCTATATAATTCTATATAATTTATAACAAGAGTTCCGCTTAATAATTACATTAAAATAATTTTTAAAAAATGGGGAGTTTCTCATCGAAAATCGAGATCGAATAATTCTGAATGACTAGCTTCATTTCGTGAATAGAGTTCCTGATGCATAAAAAAAATTTTGAAAAATCAAAAGAAATTAAAAATTTTTTAAAAATCAATTTTTAGATACAATAGTTCTGATTAGAGTTCTTGCTTCCTTTTAACAAAACGAAGAATTCTCTGTATTTTTTAATGCGATATTTATTTAATAACAATTTTTAAATAATTTTTAAAAAATGGGGATGCTAACTTCTCAGCGAAATTCGAAATTGAGTAGTTTTGAACAGTTTAATAGCTCTATTTTGTGAATACCTAAAGTTCCTGATACATAAAAAACAATTTTGACACACAAGAAAATTTATTAAAAAAAATTTTTTTTGAAAAAGAACTACACATAATTTTAATCAACTACTAGAACTCTTAAAAAATTTTTCGAAACGTCGGATTTAGAAACTTTTCAATGTAGAATAACTTTCAAATGTTTCCATATCTCGAAAACCGTTGGCCCAATCGCTTTTTCATCCTAATACTTTTCGATAGAACTTGATCAGAATTCTAATCAGAACTATTCAGTACTCTCAAAAAATCAACAGTTTACGAGATATCGCTATATGGGAAGAGTCATTGAAAATTTTTTGAGAGTATTGAGTAGTTCTGATTGGCGTTCTAGGCAGTTCTCGAGCTCTAACGAAAAATATTAGGTGAAAAAGCAATTGGACCAACAATTTTCGAGATATGTTACATGGGTCATTGAAAATTTTAAGAGTACTGAATAGTTCTGATTGGAGTTCTGGACAGTACTCGACGAGCCCCAACGAAAAGTATTGATGAAAAAGTGATTGGGCCAACGGGTTTTGAAGTATGGAGACATTTGAACTCTACATTGAACATTTTCTAAGTCCGACGTCGAAAAATTTTTCTGATTAGAGTTCTGATTGGAGTTCTGGGCAGTACCCTAACGAAAAATATTAAGTGAAAAAGCGATTAAGCCAACGGTTTTCGAGATAGGGGGACATTTGAACTCTACATTGAAAATTTTCTAAGTCCGACGTTGAAAAATTTTTTGAGAATAGTTCCGATTAGAATTCTGTGTAGTTCTGTGTAGTTCTGTCGAAAAATTAGGTGAAAAAGCGATTGAGCCAACGGCTTTCGAGATATAGAGACATTTGAATTCTACATTAAAAAGTTTCTAAATCCGACATTTTGAAAAATTTTTTAAGAGTTCTGATTAGAGTTCTGTATAGATTAGAGTTCTGATTAGAGTTCTCGACGAGTTCGAAAAGTATTAGGTGACAAAGCGATTGGATATATAAGGAAATACGTACTTCTGCAATCGATTTTTCAAATTTCGTTTTAAGTATATATCTCTTTTATTTTTGAGTCTGTGTTGGTTTTAATCGCTGAGAATTCTTCGAAATTATTATAATGAAAACATGTCACAGAACTATTTTATAAAAAAATTTTTCTTTAAAATTTTTTAAAATTTTTAAATTTTAACTTTACTTAGTTAAATTTTTTAAATTTTTTAAGTTTCATCTAGGAACGTACTACGTTAAGTTCTTACCGA
>NW_012130106.1:72530-77283 GCF_000143395.1 Atta cephalotes | reverse complement strand
TTTTAGTTTACGTCGTGAGTAATTACTTACTAATTAATTATATAAAAAAATGTGACAATATTAATTTAAATTTTAAAATTTAAAATTAAAAATTTTTTTTTTATAAATTTCCTTGTGTCAAAATTTTTTTTTATGCATCAGGAACTCTAGGTATTCACGAAATGAAGCTATTGAACTATTCAATCTCGATTTTCTATGAGAAGTTAACATCATTTTTTTAAAATTATTTAAAAATAATTATTAAGCGGAACTCTTGTTATAAATTATATAAAATTCTTCGTCAAAAGGAAACGGGAATTCTAATCAGAATTCCTGAGTACTATAATTAACTAACTTCACATACCCATTTCAACGAGTTTAATAAATTGAAATTGACTTTTGTTATGTAATAATAAGTCTCTCTTTTGTTGCGTAATAATGAGAGAATATTATAAAATCCAAAATACGTATATTGTAAAAGTGCGCTAACACACGCATAACAAAGACACTTAAATTAGCTCATCTATCTATTAGCTCATCATTTACCTATCACTCTGATATGAATGTTTTTTTCGAGGAATTCGCCGTCGACAGTCTGCGCAGAGCATTTGTAGTTGCCCGTGTCATTTCTGTTGGCCTTTTTTATATCAAATCGTCCGATGTAGTCAAACTCATTGATGGTGCTGAGGTTCCTGCCGTCGGTGCTCCACCAGACTTGACCCGGCACGTTAAGCTTGCACAATAACGTCGGTGTGCTGCCTGCTTCTATACCCTTGATATCTTGTGATGATCGAATCTCCAATGACGCGGTCCGCTCGGTCTTGGATTCTGCTGCTGCTATTTCCAACTTATTTATACCTATAAGAAAATACATTTTCATATTCAATTCACAGATGCAAACAATAAATTTGAAATAAATTCGATAAACGAGATTATCTTAAATATAATTAAGCAAAGAAGACCAAAAGTAGATTTTTGTGCCTAATAATATTATTTTTAATAAATAATACTACCTAATAATACCTAAATTTTACAATTCTCAATTCTAGTAAACTACGATTTGATAAGCAATTAATTTAATGTAGATACTAACGAGTATCTTAAAATAATTTATTGCAAAAGAGATATCACGCCATCAGAATTTGTATTTAAACTTTCCCACATTCCGTAACAAATTACATCTTACCAATTCAAGACATAATTCGAGTGTGTGAAGTTGGCATCCTTATGCTTTGAAATCAGAATTCTGATAAGAGTTCTGGATTCTTTAAAACAAGAGAAAGAGTTCCTGATGATTTTTAGAAAGAGTTCCGCTCATAAACACCAAAAAAATAGATTTCGCAAAATGTGTTAACTTCATGTTCAACATTAACATCAAATAGTTCTGAATAACCTATTCAATGTATTTTAAGGAATACTAGAGTTTTTAATATAAAAAAATTATTTTTTCAAAAATTAAAAAATTATTTTAATTAATATCAAACTCGAATAGTTCGAAACAGTGTATCAGATTCCTTTCGACGAGATCTAGAGTTAGAATTCTTGATGAAATAGAAAATCTGAAATCTTTATAATTGTTTTAAAAAATCATAATTTTGAAAACTGGGAATCTTAATTTCACATCTAACATTAGCATCGAACAGCCCATTCGATGTCTTTTGACGAATAATAGAATCTCTGCAACAAAATTATCTTTTAATTATTAAAAAAACTTTTTAATTTAAAAAAATAATATCAATTTTTTTTTGGAAATCTAGCATTCTAAAAAAAATTCTGATAGTCCCCCAAAGAGTTCTACCATAGCGCTTTGAGTAGAAAAATTCGAAATCTTATTGTAAGGCCTATATTCAGAATGCACATTTATTGATAAAAGCGCATTTTTATCTCTGAAATTCTATAATATGCATATAACAAACAGGTATACATTCTCTTTCGAATGTCATTAGTCCCATTTCGATATAATTGAAAATTGGCTAATAAGGGAACCTCGCAAGGTGTCAAATTCTGATTTTAATGAAACTTTGTGAGCTTTTCGTTCTCGTATCTCGAAAACTATTTGAGATATTAAAAAATTTTATACACAAATTTTACAACAAAATTACCTCTATTCATTCATATCAATAATATTTTAATAAATATTTTTTTAAAGTAAACATTTTTTTAAAGTAAATTTTTTTAAAATAATTATTGATGTAAATGAACAGAGATAATTTTATTATAAAACTTTTGTATAAAACATTTTGTTAGTTGAATAGTTTTCGAGATATAATGGAAAAAGCTGAAAACCGCTGTACACGTAAGGGGTGATGTCATCCCTTTCAAACCGTTTTTCCGCTCCAACTGATATTTTCTAAATTCATCTTTTTGTGAGCTACAAGTTCACAAAGTTCCATTAAAATCAGAATTTAACATGGCGCAAGTTTCCCTTGTAAGTTCGCTATATAGGCGTTGCACAAAAATTGAAAAGCGCTGTATTTCCGAATCCTTTAAGATACAAACGAAAGTAAGAGGTACGAACGGGTACAAACGATTCTCTTTCGAATGCCGTTGGTCCCATTTCCATTTAGAAAATTGGCTAAGTTTGCTATATAAGGATTGCGCAAAAATTGAAAAGCGTTATATCTCCGAATCCTTTAAGGTACAAACGAAAATAAAAGAGGTATAAACGAGTACAAACAAAGTACAAATGCGCTACGGTATTAATTTTTATTTTTGATAAAGTTAGGCGCACAGGTTCACATCGGTGTTTTGGAAAAAGTTTTGAAGTCAGCTACATGAAACAATATGCAATATGAAACAAAAAGTGCGGGTTTAAATTTTTAAAAATTTTGGTAACTTTTACCTGATATTAAGGACATCTTCTCAAGGCCAATCAAGGTCTTTCCTTCTAGCAACTGAGTAATAACTTTTGTTTGAAACATTTTTCCGTATCTTTTATATTTCTCTGGATATTTCAATGCGTCGATTATGAATGCCTCATCCTGTATATGGAATTTTTTTCTTTATGCTATAAATGTATGTTATATTTTGCAAATTTTGTTAATTACAAATATTACACAGATATTACACAAAAATTTTAATTTTCGTTTATATTTTAATAACAGAAATATTTTTCGTTTATATTTAATAACAGAATATTTTTATAATCTTGTAATGTATCAAGAAACAAAATTATTAATTAAAAGTACAATAATGTTTTCCTATCTACATTATAATCTACGCAAGTCATTTTTAAGAAATCTTCAACATTAATTTTTGATAAATAAACAAGGATGATACCGCATTTTTTCTACATAAATAGCATAAATTATAATGCACACTTTCAACAAAACAATAATTTTGTCCTTTTAATCTATTTTCTTTCAGTAAACCTTATGCTTTTCTTATAGTAAATAATGTAAAGAATATTTTAGTATAATATCATTAATTTGCTTATTTTTAATATGTTTGCATAATAATTAATTTGCTTATTTTTAATAATATGTTTAAAACTTTTTTAAACCTTGCTCATTATGTCCCGGATTCCTTTATAATCATTCATTAGATATAAGCTATAAATAATGTAATTAGTTTGCGTTGCACATCTTTGACTAATTTTCACGCGACATTTATTCACAAATTTGTGCACCTGCTTTTTTTATCATTTTTATAGCATAAAGCTTATATATTTTATTGTATATTGCTCACTTTATTATTTTTTTCATTTTTATTTTGATTTATATTCATCTTATACACTCTCACTTCCTAAAAAAAAAACGATACATTAAAAATTTGGGAAAATTTTACTAAATTTCAAATGATCACAACTTAATAAATGATGAAGTTAAAAATATGTTTAAAAATGCAAAATGAAGTTTGAAATATCTACTTTAAGAATATTTGAATAAGAATTGCACTGGACTATTATTTCGCCAAAATGGCGGATGACCAAGTGAGAAAATACAAAATTGATAATCTAACATCCAAATATGCGATGATACATGGCATGAATCAGGTATCGTAGCCTAATGAACAACATGAAAGTATAGAATTTTGTCTTTAACATGTTTTTTTTATTCAGTTCGATACGATAATTTTTTGCTGAGTTATCCCAAATTTAAGACTATCATTAACTCAAATTATGGTTGTAATTCTTCATAATATAAACTGCCCACATACCAATGTATTTCCTTAAAATATCCTAATTTGATCAGATTGATCTCATTCTGATCCAAAACATTAAATCATCCATATGATGATCAATTCAGGACATTTGTAATTGTCATTGTACTAATATAAAATGTCTTCAGAATATCTTATTTTGATTCAAAAAAATTTTCATTATATTGATAAATTGCATTTTTCAACTTTCAACACATATATGTCATATACATTTACGTATTTTATGTATTTTACGTATATTATAGAAACATATCTTTGCGATTTAATTTGTTAATTTTTTAATATTAGGTGTACAACTTTGCTTCCGCCGTTTTTTTTCCGAAATTCGAGCCTTTATTGTAAAAAACTGGTTATACATTTATGATTCAAAGTATTGTCCATCGCTGGCCACTACTTTCTCCCATCTTTCGGGTAGCGTACGAATCCCGCGTCGAAAAAACTGGTCATCTTTTGAGACTATCCACGAATCGATCCAATTTTTTACTTCTTCATAAGACCGGAAATGCTCAGCCAGGCCGTGTGCCATTGATCGAAACAAGTGATAGTCAGAGGGAGCAACGTCTGGAGAATACGGCGGGTGGGGTAGGACTTCTCATTTCAACGTTTCCAAGTA
>NW_012130106.1:57991-70728 GCF_000143395.1 Atta cephalotes | reverse complement strand
TAAATGGTTGATCTCGAGTATCCAAAGAACCGAATTTATTTCCGTTGCTGAGCGCCCAGCAAAGGCCTTCGATGATCGCGGCTCTTCGATTATACTCCACACTTGGTTTCAACATCGCGGCCATTTTGAGAATGTAACTGTTTACTAGAAGCATCAGGCTTTCTCAGACCAACAACAATCTTTGGCGGAAGCAATATAGCAGAAAATTTAAATTGAAATTTGTCCAGATTTTGGTAACACTCGTGTGTGTGTGTGTGTGTGTATGTGTGTGTGTATGTGTGTGCTCGCTGCGATCTATTGTGTTCTTTGAAAAACGAAGCGTCGGAACGAATTAGGTTCTTTTCAAAAAATTTTTGCCAAAATCAACCGGAGGAATAATCGATGGCTCGCCTATCCGGGGATGTTCCTGTTGTTGCCAGAACGAAATTTCCGGCCAATGTTCACGTGCTAAGTATTGTGTCACTAGTGAAGGTAACGTCGCCACGCTATTTTTTTAAAAAAGAGGAAACTGTCACAAAAAAGTGTATTTGCGCATTCTGATGAATGTAGTGAAAACTTTGGCGTCCGGAAGGTCATATGTTTTTCAGCAAGTGCACCGGCTCATACGAGTCATTCAAAATTGGCTCGTCAGACAACGTCGATATGTTTTGGTCAAGGAATTCTGGCCTCCCAACAGTTCAGATTTAAATCCCTTGGACTACTATGTATGGAGCGTAGTTGAAAGGGTCACAAACAAGTCTCGGCATTCCATGTGATGTCATTAAGGATCGCTATGAGATAGCATTCGTTGGCATGGACAGCGCTACATTACAGCGTGCGTGCGAATGCTTCAGACCGAGAATAGAGGCCGTCAAGTTAATGGATATATCGAATAATTGTGCTCTACAGAGATCCCGCAAGTGCCACGTAAAAGGATGTTTCGTAATATTTAATTTTTCATTAAAAACATTTTGTTTAAAGAAATTGTTCGATTTGTCCGGATTTTAATGACGCATCCTGTATGTACACATAAAAATATTCACTTTCCACATTTCCGCTTTAAAGAAAAAGTTAAAGATATAATCGATATTTAACAGTCTTTCAGTAAAAAAATTGTTATAATTTTTGATTTTTTGACATCAAAATAATGTTACAGACGTCATTTTGATAACAATGTTATTCGAACTTTATTTACATATACCTCTTTATAGGGATTATTTTCTTCTTACGGAAAACGAGTTCATCTTATGGCGATCACTGCTCCGCTTGCTTAGCAGATGTCAGTAGGCATACGTATACCGCCAAGTAACATAGTACCGCCGTGAGATGAACTCGTTTTCCATAATAAAAAAATGACGCGGATCTCTATAAAGAGGCATATGCTAATGGAGTTAGTTACTTACTCTTAGCTCGATCAGAGTATGCTCATCTCATCATGTCTCTGAAAGAGCTTTTTTTAAATAGACGTATTCATAATTTCTAATCACATACTAATTACTTATTTTCTGCATTTTGTATCATAGATTACTCTTGAAAAAAAGTAAATACCCCTAAAGTACTGCGCGCTAATAGTGTTCAATAGTATTTTTCTACAAGAGTTAATCATTCTAAAAAACATTTTAGAATGATTGGATAAAGACAGAAATTTGGTCATCCAGAAACATCCTAATAATATTTAAACGATTTAAAATAATCAAGAATCAATAATCATTCTTATAAATTCAATAACAATATAACGATAAACAATATAACGATACAGGCAAAGAGTCGATTTTTTAAAAATGTAAACGTATAAAAATTATTAATAAGAGTTAAATACATAATAGAATCTAGAAATATTATTACATGTTTCAGCTTTTATATTGAATCATCTTCAGATATTATCCTCCTCTCGTTTTACATTAATTTCCATCATCAAAGAGATAAAAAATATGATAATATATTTCAATTTATGTAACGATCTTGATAACTGTTACGTGGAAGATGTCCGTACTCACAAATGATTAGATGATCGATTATTACGGAATTTCATGATATTCTGATCAGAAAAACAAAATTCATTCGCCAATAAATAGATAAATAATTTGATAATTCTTTAGAAAAATTATCTTTCAGTAAAAAGTAAGTAAACAACATCATCTCGAAACATCATGATCCCAGTTATTGTTTCATAGGATGAACACTTTGTCAAAATCATTATTTCAAAATGTATAAAATATAATGACAAAAACATTAGTCAGATAGTGACGATAAATATACTTTATAGTCTGTATGAGGATAAATTAATTTTATGCAAAGAACGAATTCTCCAGAGATATTATTTTGACATTATGTTAACGATATGGCAGATCGTTATTATCTGAGGAACGACTAATAGATTGACAAAACGATTAACTAAGAACAAAGTCAAATTTTATTTATAATAGATATACGCTTTATGAAGACCTGTCGGTTTGCAGATTGAGACTGTTTTTTTTGTTTTTTAATTAAATATCTCAGAAATTAAGTATTTATTACACAATTCATCTAATATCTTATTCCAGTCAAAATCATCTGCATTCTATGTTCGGTGATTACAGAACAGGTAGATGTATATATTCCAACGAATATGATTACGGTGTTCTGCAATTCTGGTTTTAAGTTGTCTATCCGACATTTGTCCGACATATGATTACAATAATTGCATATGATTTTGTATACAACATTGTTCTTTGTAAGATCTGATTTAGAATCCTTTTGCACCTTGATAAATTTATTCAATTTATTCGAGTTATAATACAAGACTTTAATGTCCTATTAAACTTATGGAATTTGTCGATTATCGATGGAACAAATGATATAGTGAATCAAGATATAGCAACATTTGATGCCTCGTTTTCATTATTACAATCATGTTCCGCTGCTCCTCCACGTTGTATGTTTCTGATTCTATTGACTATATAAAAAAAAACGAATCTTAGGGGATAATCATTCTCAATGAGTATGTTAGTAATTAATATGAGAATGTTTTTTTTAATAAAATTCCGAATCAGACAATAGTAAAGCTCTGTCAACTAACTAAATTAAAAATTCCCTTTTTTCTGGAAAACAGGATGATTAAAAAAATTTAGAAAATTTTAAAAGTTTAAAAACCGTCCCGAAAACATTAATTTTTAATATTAATCAAAGGTTAGATGCTCTTTTTTGATCATGACATCAATCTTTGATCGTGACATCAAGAAATTTTAAAAAATCTGAACCCACTTCTAAATAATTGTGGGTGAAAAGAATTAAAACAATCATAGAACGTATTAATTTCAGAAGAAGGAAATAAATCGTCAACGTATCGAAAAGAAATGACTATTATAAGACAATGACGTTTTCTCTAATTTTTGCATTATTAGAGTGTTGTCTGCAATGATGGGCGACAACGGAGATCCCATAGGCGTGCTGAAATTCTGTTTATAAATAGTATTATCGAATAAGAAATATGAAATCTATATTGAATCTAGAATGAACCGTTAGAAACTCTGTCTTGGGTAAGTTACATTTTTGGAGATAAAATTCCAATTTTCATTTACACAATAGCCATGTCTAATGGGATGTTGGTAAAGAGAGACAACATTTAGTGAGATTAATTTAAAATTATCCTCCATTTTTATTCCTTTTAGATTTTTAACTAGTCAAAAGCTATTTTTTATGTACAGTAACTCTCAGTTTTAAGAATTGTTTCAAACATGATGTTGTGTAGATATGAGGCTAATGAGTATAACGGACTATCTATTGAAGATACAATTATCCTAAAAAGACGGTTTATGAATCTTATCCGCATAAGCCCTCGATCCCATCACTGCAATATAATGTTCTGTATTGAGCTTCATTAATATATTTAATGAAGTATATTTATCATCACTATTTGACTGACATTTTTATAACTATATTTTATACAAATATTTTAAATAATGATTTTGACGAAGTATTCATCCTACGAAACAATAGCTACGATCATGATGATGATATTTCATCAAGATGATGTTGTTTACTTACTTTTTACTGAAAGATAATTTTTCTAAAGAATTATCAAATTATTTATCTATTTATTGGCGAATGAATTTTGTCTTTCTGATCAGAACATCATGAAATTCCGTAACCATCTAATCATTTGTGAGTACGGACAAGTAACTCTCTCAAGTAACAGTCATCAAGATCGCTACATAAATTGGAACACATCATGTTTTTTATCTCTTTGACGATAGAAATTAAAATGTAAAGCGAGAGAAGGATAATATCTGAAGATGGCTCAATATAAGAGCTGAAACATGTAATAATATTTCTAGATTCTATTATGTATGTATTTACCTCTTATTAATAATGTTTATATGTTCACATTAAAAAAAAAATCGACTCTGATTTACCCGTTTATCATTATATTGTTATTGATATCTAAACGATAATATATAGTATGGATGTAGAATAAGCAGATATATCAACATCCTAATATATCCTAAATACTTCCTAAGTTTCTTGGGATACTCTAAATATTTGAAAATCCATCGACGTACATCTGTAGAATAGCTAAAATCAATTTTGCTGGGTGAGTGTATGGAATTTGACTGATCGAAATGTCTTGTACTTGACTGTATCATCAATCGATATGTGTACCATTTGCGTACATGCGTGCGTCTGTGCGTGTACATTAATAGTGTATGACTTCGTGCGCGTATTATCTCATTCATATAATCCGTTATATTTCTTAATAAGGACGTACGCGCGCGCACACACGCACGTACACACAATCATACGTATACACATATACACAATGACCAATCAAACTCTATATATTCATATTAGAAAGAAATACAATCATAATTTAAGCTAATGAGCGGTATCTTAAATTCGGAATAACTCAGCGAAAAATTATCGTGTCGAGCTTGATAAAAAAACAATTTAAAGATAAAATTCTATACTTTCACGTTTTGTCCCATTAAGCTGTGACATCTGACGCATTGCCATGCATTATTGTAAATCTGGACTTTTGATTATCAATTTTATATTTTCTCACTTTATCATCCACCGTTTTGAAAATAATAATCCAATACTATACTCATTCAAATATTCTTAAAGTAGACATTTCAAATTTCATTTTGCATTTTTAAACATATTTTTATTTTCATTGTTTACCAAATTATAATCATGTGAAGTTTAGTAAAATTTTCCCAAATTTTTAATCTACCGCTTTTTTTTGAGAGTGAGTGTATCTATCTACTGAAAAAATTTCTAGTTGAAAATGAACTATATATCAATAATATAATCAGAAAATTCTAGTTAAATTATATGAATCAAAATTCTCGTATATGAATCAAATTATCTCAACAGAAATTATAATAGATTCAAATCTTTAGAAACCTTAGAAAATTCTGATTTCCAACTAGAATTCCAATTAATGCAACCAAATTCTTTCAATTGTATCTCTCGACTTAATCTAATTAGAATTCCTCATATAATGTTGCAAAAAATGAAGGAAAACATTGTAAGTAATGGATTCAGTACTCATGCATCTCGCAGAATTATTTTCACAATGTCCAATGTCAACGACCATCCCCGCGTGTGCTTCACGCACATGCATATGCACTATTTATGATTCTTGCACGCATTATATACATACACGGTTGTCTACAAATTCTCACATATCCGCAGATATAAGTATCATTTTAATACATAACACCCGCGCGCGCGCACACACACAACGCACACGCACGCGCACACACACACACGCGCGCGCGCGCGCGCGCGCGTAAATGGTACACACATCGATTGATGATACAGTCCGTAAAATTAACCTCCGTTTTTGTTTTAATCTCCGTAAGTCATGTCTTCCGACAAGTTTTTTAACTTTTATAAAAATTCGACTGTAAATGATAACGCGACATATGCATAATATGCGTGCGATAATAAACACATTCGACAAATCCTCCTTATCTAAAATTTAATCGAATGATGCGTGTTATCTCATCAGTCTTGCCTAATTCAAAATTATCATCCCGTTTAATGTATCGAGATTCTATCAAGACAATATTTATCTAAAATTTTCACAAAGATTGAATCTTCATTCAGGATTGTTAGCGAAAAAGAAAAAAAATTTCCCTGACTTTTCCGGTTTTCCCGGTCACTTTTTGAAAAAATTCTCTAACTAAAACTTGGAAAATTCTTTGAATAAAAATAAAGAAAAAATTAAAATATTTTATTTTATAAAACAATACAATTATTAGTACAATAAAATATAATGGAAAATAAACAAAGTTTTTCATAAAATTTATAGTAGCGTATTATAACTTCGCTTTGTTGATATACACATGGGGACATAAATAACTACTGATTCAAAGTTGCATGTGTCGGAAATCAGAAAGCATAAGAAAAAAAATGAGAAGGTGTGAGAAATAATAAGAAGGCTTGAAAAGGTATGAGAAATTATTTGTGTACATACGCTGTATACTCTTGTCATATTAGGTTAGATACATATACTTTGTATCAGATATTACGTGTACTTTTGTTTAGAAAAGTCATGATTATAATACAAACAATAAATCAAAAAATTATTTAACTTAAATAACAACAATTGCAAATATAAATAATAATATACAATATAATACGACTTACAATGAGTGTTGCAAACGTAACACTTTTGACATTCGAATAAAAATCTGATTAATGTGATTGTTGTGCAACTAATTGTTGCTTTGTACAAACTAACTAATTTTACACAACACGAACGATATGCGACTAGCATTTTTCTTCGATGTTGCGCGCGACACCAACGTGATGTCACTGGACGTAGAATCATTTCATCCTTATCGTTTATCAAATGTTAAACAAGGACAAACGATGTTCGCAAGCGTGTGAGCGTTAAGTGGAACACAGCCAGTGTTAAGTAGAATGACTACTGATACGCGATACGCGAAAAAACAAATAAATTATGGAAAATAGGATTATATCCTTGTTTTGCACACTGCTTATTGAGATTTAATCATTTCATTAAAATACTGTATATTCTGATTATCATTTTAATTAATTTTAATTAGAAATGATTTATGAAATATTCATCACACATTAATTCATATATATTTTGACTTTTGCAAAATTAAGTTTTTTTTCTTTTTAACAACGTTCATTAATTGTCTGCAAATTGCTCATTGTAAAATTAAAAAAAAAATCTGCATTGCTTCTTTATAAAATTTTAAAAATTCTGTCATAATTTTTAAAGAAGTAAAGTTTATAAACTTAGAATTTTACAATTTAAGTTTAGGTTAATAATTCATTGATAATAATTTCCCTGACTTTTCTTGATTTCTCCAATCGCTAACAACCCTGGACATTATCACCGATGTGAACCTGGCGCTCAACTTTATCAAAAATAAAAATTAATACCACAGACCGTTTGTACTTCAAACAGTTAAACAAAAAGTGAAAAATAAAAAATGGCCAGCGCGCTTTAAGATTTTTTAATTTCATTTATGCCATTTAAAAGAGAATCGTTTGTACCCGTTTGTACCTCTCCTACTTTCGTTTGTACCTCAAAGGATTCGGAGATACAGCGCGTTTCAGTTTTTGCGCGACCCATATATATAGCAAACTTAACCAATTTTCAAGATATAGAAATGAGATCAATGGCATTCGAAAGAGAATCGTTTGTCACCTCACCTTTCGCCGTTAGTTCCATTTCGATGTCTTTAAAAATGATCTTCCCCTCTTGGCGCATTTTCGAAATTTTGAAATCGTATTTTCGAACTCTTTGAGGTACCAACGAAAATAGGAGAGATACAAACGGGTACAAATGATTCTCTTTCGAATGTCGTTGGTCCCATTTCGATATCTTGAAAATTGGCTAAGTTTGTTTTACAGGGGTCGCGCAAAAACTGAAACGCGCTGTATCTCTAAACCCTTTGAGGTACAAACGAAAGTAGGAGAGGTACAAACGGGTACAAACGATTCTCGAATGACATAAATGAAATTTAAAAATCTTAAAGTTGCGCGCTGGCCATTTTTTATTTTTCACTTTTTGTTTAACTGTTTGAGATACAAACGAAATAATGATTGGTACAAACAAGTACAATCGGCCTGCGGTATTAATTTTTATTTTTGACAAAGTTGAGTGCCAGGTTCACATCGGTGACCATCGGATTATCCATATGCATTTATCTCTATAATATAATTCGTTATTATATAGTATAATTCTTAAATAATAAATGCTTGAAAGCAATCAATGTTTGGAATGTTTTTTAAGATCGTTTTTTTCACGAGCAATATTATCACGAAATGATCGCCTATTATTAAACAGCCTATATACTTACATACATATATAAATACATACATTTTCCTAAACCAGTTCAATGTCGGTGTCCGGCTCGCGATTCAAGTATACATATCTGCGCGAGCAGTTATTTTCATTCGCGAGCCACAAAGAGGATTCTCGCGGAGTTGGCGCATTAAATAAAGACTCTTCTCTTCTGTCTCTCTAATTCTCGACAACTACCTGGCATGTAATTAACGCTGCCAAAAACGTACACCGAGTGCAGTACGATTATAACGAATTTTGATCGGCTTAATTGCCAATGTTAAGCGGGAAACGGGTTGTGGATGGTACGCGACGATCATGAAATCGTGACACGAGTAGATGAGTGTTTGAGTTTAGCTGGAATCAACATTGGAATTAGGTTTTTCAGCGAAATAAGAGATGAGTTCTGTTTAGTCACAGGCGAATTATCTCTATCTGGGTAAAACAATAGCACCAGTCACGCTTTCTTTACATCAAGAAACAAGGGAATCTGTTTAAAAGTGAATTCACGATTATTTGAGCATTGGATTAACCACTACTGGATTAGTACACATTAAAGGCTGCTTTATATAATATGTTGTATGTTTATACCAAAAATTTCCGAAACTTTCTTCGTACAGCATTTATCTACATAAATACGACTCAGCGCTTACGCACAATATACGGTAACCAGCTGCAATGTTGCCATTTCAGAGACGCTTTAGTCTGCAAACACAATAAAGTAGTAAGCATTAAACCTTAGAAAATTAATCAATCACAGTCGAATGTGAAAAGAATAATCGATGATTGGTCAATTCCTTAAGACTTAAGGCTTACTACTCTATTGTGTTTGCGAGATTACGGCATAGACATACACAGGATGATTTGAAAAGTTCGTGCAAAATCAGAGAGATGAATGCCTATTTTGCACAGTTGAACCAATTCTATTCGCAAAGAATTAACAAATTGGGGCAGCATTAGACATTGCCCCACTGTGAAAATAGAATTGATAAAAAAAAGATAAACTTTCTTAAGATTAAAAAATAAGTATTTCTAGAAAATTTGAAGATTTTTTTCAGTATCTTCTCAAAAAATTAAATTTTAGAAATAAAATCAATAAAATATGTAGCAAGATATGTATATAAAAACTGCCTCTGTACAAAATTAGACTTGATATATATCGATTGTTAAATTATGAAAAAAAAATTTTTATTTCCTATTTTTACAATTGCAACAATGATAATAAAACAAATTTTGTATAATAATTTTTTTCTATTTTTATAATTCACGAAAAATTATAAAGAAGCGATGTTCTGGTATTAAAAATTGACAATAAAAAATACCGGAAAATATTCCTAGTATTTTTTACAGATTTATAAAATAGAAATTCTAATTTTTAAAAAATTAGAAGTTTATAACTGTCAATTATAAAAAGTGTAAATAAATAATGTACTTTTGTGCAAAAACTTTTGTGCGAAAACTTTCATATTTTCAATTTTTTCTTATTAACGTTTATTTCAAAAGTTTAAAATAATTTGGAAAGGTTTCACATCACTAATTGGCCAATTTGAAATAAAATATTTCTCATTAATAAAACAATGAAAAATTATTAAGCACTGGCCGATATGAGTGGATGTGTATTATTACATTGTGCGCTCCCAATAATTTGAAGTAAATAATGTTGGAAAGATATTATCACAAAAAAAAACATAAAATCACTTGATTTTCATTTAAACATTGACAATTAACTAATAAACTTAGTGAATTATTAAAAATGTTTCTTGATGACTGAAACATCACTGATATTTTTATAATTTTTCGTGGATTAGAAAAAAAATTACGATAAAAAATGTTTTTGATTATCATTATCGCAATACTATTTAAAATTAAGGGGTGAAAACTTTTCTTTCATAAAAGTCTAACAATCGACGTACGTTAAGTCTAAATTGGTATAAGAGCTCTTTTCATGTACATATCTGTGCTATATCCTTTTTTATTTTTTTTAATTTTAGTATTGATATATAATATTACGTTCATAAATTCAGAAATATAAAAGTATTTGCAATTTTCTTACAATTTACAGAAACTTAAATATCTCGGTGAAAAAAAATCGTAGAAGTTTCCAAAAATACATTTAAAAGACAAAAAATAGAGCTTTAAACATTTTTTCTCGATCGTTAACAATTTTTATAAAATTAACGTTTGAAACAGTTTTTATAAAAATTTGATAAAATTATATGAATCAATCATATTGTATTGTAATAAACATTTTTTCTCTTTTTATTTTATTTTATGATCTGTATTTTCATATGTAATATAATCGGGACTTCAATTTCAGATTCACTTTCCAACACTGAATATTGACAAACATTATCCAAAATGATGTCATTGAATTGCTCACATTAAAAACAGGAGTTCAAGGTTTAAGGACATATCGCTTCGTTTACAATCATTTGAAATGTTCCATTGCAACGAACTATATACGTAATGTTAATCATTTGAGTAATGTCAACCATTTTTTTCATATCATTACTAAAAAGGACCTGTATGTTCTGAATTCAATTTTATACATCAATATTATATGTTCTTCGTATAATAAATTCTTAATACATTGTTAATAACCTCAAATTGCTCGATTATAAATTATTTTGTTACTTTATTATACTTGCTTTGCAAAATACAAGCGTTTTTTTATATCTTTTTATTTTTTTTCACAAACTTTTAGTATCGAAATTAAAAACATTTTAGAAAAAGTAAATTTTTACACAATAAAATTTTATGGAATAAAAATTCAATATCTATGCAAAAAATCATATCAATTTTTTTCATTAAAAAACTTAGAAAGTCTACTTTAAAATGCTTATTTGTTAAATTTTATTTCCGACAAAATTTCATGCAGGTACAGCGCTTCAATAAATAATAAAAAATATTAAAATCAATTTTCAATTTCATATAATTCAGGAAAAAAATATCGCAAATACAAAATTCGAACATGATTTTGAATGGTGTTTTTGCCTTTACATTGTATTTTTTAAAATTTCTCTCTTTTTTTTATCGAGATATTTAAGTTTTTGTAAAATGCAAGACAATTACAAACGTTCCGGAATTTATGAACAGTAATGTGCCTATACAAAAAAGTGAGAAAAGTGAGTTTTTGTAGAAAAGTAAGAAAAAGAGATGTTTCTAAAAAAGTGAGAAAAGCGAGAAAGATGAGTCGCTCCCATACTCTGGTTCACAAGTGCTTGCTTCCAAATCAGTTCTTAATTATTTTCCATATTCATCAGATTTGGCATTATATTTTTTGTTCTGAAATTAAAAATGAAGTTAAAGAAAGAGTAGTTCAATCTTATTTAGGATATTCAAAAAACTTCTACCAAGGTCATTTCATTTCATAGGAAAACTTTCAAGAGTTTCCTAAAGCTACAACCATTGCAAATATTTTTTCGAAGAGATATACTTTGAATAATTACAAATAAAAATTTATAATTATTATTTTAGAGTGAGTTATAATGAAAATTCGAAAATTTTCACAAATCGTGTTTAAACCATCTAAATGCAATGGTATTCAATCAACTTTAATAATAAAATAATATATATATATATACATATATATATATATTCTCTCTGTTAAATAATATGACATTATTATTAAAAGCATATTTAACTTTAAAACATATTATTTTTACATTTAATTTTGCTATTTTCATGTATAATAACTTTTAATATGTATTAATCTAGTGTAGTACAAGTAACTGTAAATTCGAAAATCAATGCGAACCCTTCAAATTTTTATAGGTGGGAATAAATTTCAAATTAAAAAATAATAAATAAAAAGGTAAAAATAAAATAGCAAAAATGAACAAGAATAATATATAAAATGTTATATGATATGTTTAATATCTTCGATAATTGAAAGATAGAAAAAGATGCCTTATAAAATGCCTAAATGTCGCATTTTATACGGAAAAAATGCCGGATTCATAAAACCTCCGTATTACTGCCAGACATGTTCCAGCATTCAATCGATCGCACGACATGCGATTTTCCACGTGCTCTTTCTCGGCTCTTGAATCTCTTCAAATAATATGCGAGCAGAGAAAAAATAAAAACACTTTTCTTATGTAAATCCAAATTGTGTGCTCGATTGAGCCTACTTATAACTTGATCGATTATTGACAACATCCAATAATCGAGTGCTCGCGTATAACAGATACATGGATGGCCCAATCTCGGGAATTAGTCTAATCGATTGATTTGACACTACTGTATTTCCTGGTACGATATTTTATTATAAAAATATTCCTAACAAAGACCTCTCTGTGAAAGACACATTCATCGAAATTTAACTTTGAACATAATCATTTCTTATTCCACCTTCTTTTACAGAGGGAGAGGGGGGGGAGGGGGAGAGAGAGAGAGAGAGAGAGAGAGAGAGAGAGAGAGAGAGAGAGAGAGAGAGAGAGAGAGA
>NW_012130106.1:54058-57809 GCF_000143395.1 Atta cephalotes | reverse complement strand
GAGAGAGAGAGAGACACTATCACAATCGTTGCAACTGATGTTTTTGCTTAGCGTTGCGTTTTTCATAGAAAAGAAATCGAGGCGAGTTTCCTATCCTACAATATTTCCCCACGCTTCTCTAGTTCTCTCTCACATATTTTCATTCTCGATGTGAACAGAGCATCAAAAGTGCAACTAAGGCTATGTTCAGATTCTCACTCGAATGCCACTCAAGTATCACTCCTTGTTATTTACCAAACATTAAAGGATGACATGACTATTTTTTGTTCCGAAATTAAAAATGAAGCTAAAGAGAGAGTAGTTCAACCTTATTATGTAGGATATTCAAAAAGCTTCGACCAAAGCCATTTCAATCATCTCATAGGAAAACTTTCAGCGGAGTTTTCTATCTAGAAGTTTTCTAAGGAGCACTTGGGTGAGAATTCGAACATGCCCTAAAAAGGAGCATCTGTGCTCGCCGTTCCGGCGCACCTCATTGCACTTTTCTTCCTTCCCTTTTCCTTTACTCACCGGACTCATCGACGCCGGCTGTGCCGAGCACGAGGAGGCACAAAAGCAGCGACGCCAACGACATAACATCGCCGCTCCAGAATAACATGGCGGTCAGATAGACGCCGTGGACAGACGAATAGCTGTGTGGATGTGCACGTCGGCGAGAATCGTCGCCAACGCTCACCTTTCACTCTTCTCGATGGGCCGATAGTAGTATCCAAGCCCCCTTCCACCACTACCCCACCTAACACGCGCTTCCTGCGTCCACGTCGCCCTCACCCCTCTCGTATGGCGCGTCGACCACCCCTTATCCGGGATACCCCCGGCTTCCGTGATGCCGCTCTCACAGGTCTTCCATGGTCCGTGCATGCATCGCCGCGGAATATCTGAAAGAATCCTCGTGTACTGCTTCGCCCGTTTACTCGATCATCGCAATGCCGCGCACAAAAAAATGCGTGCTGAAGTCACACGTCGTGGATCGCCGAGATTCTGTCCGCAGTGCGTATATGTATATACGTATATACGTATGTATCGCGCACGCACAGCGTATTAGCCAATAGCGCTTCAATGGAACGTAATTGACAATCAGACGACGAGCGCTCGCTCACGGCGGCGGTGGTAGTAACGGTTCACCTCGTAACGTTGGGCTAGAGAGACTGACACTATGCGCAAGTCAGCATGCGCCGCTCGTGATAGGTGATTCAGGTGCGGGGAAACAGAATCGACAGGAATAGGGTAGGGATTTCTCTCCCGGCGCGCAGTCCAGCAGTGCCCAGTCACAGTATATAGTAGCGCAACTCTCTGTCGGCACATTTAATGCTAGTGAAGCCAAAATCGTAGCGCATGCGCAAGTTGAGACATTACATACGGTAATGCCATCTAGACTTCTCTCTCATTTACTCTCTTAGACTGTCGCACATACCTTCACATACCGTGACGTACCGTCTTATGGTAAGAATAAGCCAATCACGGTCGAGAATTCTTTTGAACTCTTAATTCTAATTGACTAATTCTTGCGTTATATCTAAATACGCACTTGCTCTTCTACCCTGTCTATAGTCCAAATAATATCTTTCTAAAGCGATGTTACAATGAGATTTGAAGACATTAAAAATTAAGTCGTAAGAAATTAACAAATCATAGTGGATTGTCCTGACGATTCTTACGCCTTAAAATTTCATCGTAAATGAAATCGCTGATTAATCTATTGAAACATTAAAGAAATCTGATTATAAAAAAGTATAAAATTAGATTATATATATGTAATTTATATATGCATATACATTTATATGTATATGTGTGTGTCATGTGTGTATGCATATTTGCATATAAAGGGGGAATACAAATTTATAATTAAAATGGTGAACTTTATTTTAATATGATAAAAAGTTTATAATGTATCTACGCATTTTTTTATTTTTTAAGTTTCTTTTATTAGATCTGTAACTATACTCAATTTATGGTCTAGAAAAAAAAAGAAAACATTAGGAAATTGTTTATTATAAATATTATAAAATATAAAATCTACGCAGTTTATGTACAAAATAATATATGATTTTAAATATGATAATGTATAGATAAATATCATATTTGGTTTGCAACGCATAAAAATTTAATTATAATTATATATATGTTACATACAGAATATAAAAGCTCATGCAAAACAGATAAATATCTATAAGTAATCTAAAGTAAACTAAAATTGATAGTCCAAAATATAATTATAAAATTACC
This sequence comes from Atta cephalotes, assembly GCF_000143395.1. Classification (NCBI taxonomy): domain Eukaryota; kingdom Metazoa; phylum Arthropoda; class Insecta; order Hymenoptera; family Formicidae; genus Atta; species Atta cephalotes. Next base: position 55,583 of record NW_012130106.1, on the reverse strand, counting down.
TTATTTTAAATAATGTCAAATCTTTTCCAAATTTTGGGTATGGCATTTTAATGAAGAAGAATTCTTCTTTTATTAATTTTAAACCATTTCTCTTCAAAACATAGAGAGCATAATTGATAATTTCTAGAAGAATATTCAGATCTTTTTCTTCTAAATCCAGTCTCCCACTTCCTTGTATCCATTGCAACCATCTGTTAAAATAATTTATTAATGTAAAAAAATATTAAACACGCATTTATACAAATAATAATAATGAAAATATTGGTAATATATGGTACCTATCATTATATTCTTTAGGAAATTTAAATGCATGTTCCTTCTAATTCTAATGTCTTCCTTCTAATTCTAAATTTTCAAGATATCCATTTATTGGACAATATTTAATTTTTGTTTCCACTCATTTCCTTTACAATTTATTTTCTTTTTATATCTGAAACAGAGCTAAGATCAAAGTGTTTTCTGCAAGAGAATTGAAAATCTGTATCATATATATGACAGATCTACAATTCTCTTGAAGGATAATTGTCACTTTCTTTATTCTTTTTCACTTAATTTCACTTCACTGCACTTCACTTCACAATAATTCACTTCACTTTACTTTTTTTTACTTCACTATCAGTATCTAAAACAATTTGCAAAACATCACCGACATAAAAGCATACGAACTGTCGTTATCGCCAATTGCTACACAAATACTTCAATGATTTAGAGAAAGACCGAAAACACAAAGAATAAGTGAGAGAAAAATTCAGATGGCGTTACCGTATGTAATGTCTCAACTTGCGTGTGCGCGCTATGATTTTGGCTTTACATAATGAATAGAATTGCGCTACTGTATACTGTGGTCCAATGTTGTTTAAAGAGGATTCTAATGTCTCCATGTACAGCTTTACCGATGTTTTCATTCTAAAGGTGTACTCATTGAAAATCGTGTTGCGCACGTGAATCGCGCTGAATCGTGCCGGAGCTGTAAAGCGATGCTCAAACTCCAACGAAGTCACCAGAGGTTGCTGTTTTTTCAGCGCGTCACTCCCCTCTAATCAGGGGATCAATCATTTTCACGTGAAACTTTTCACATTTCATCTTTCATTTTTTATTTTTCATTTTTCATTCATTGAGATTTCACGTAAAATTTTTCATGTATAGCGATTACATATGTGATATTACATAGACGACTGAGCAATCCATATAATCTATAACCTATAACAAAAAGAAAAATAATAATGAACGTAACTGTGAAACAAAAAGAAATGTTATTAAATTATTTAAATTCCGAATTAGTGAGGGATAGAATAGACAGAAAAAACGAGAGTCAATTAAAATTGGTAAAAATATTTTATTATATAATGTATTATAGTAATTGCTAAGAAATAAATAATTATTTAACAAAATATAATATTTTTAGTCTCATTTTTTAGTCAAAATATAATCTTTTTAGTCATTTTTAAACCATTAATTGTATGTATATATGTATATGTGTGTGTGTGTGTGTGTGTGTGTGTGTGTGTGTGTGTGTGTGTAGTAA
>NW_012130106.1:49794-53420 GCF_000143395.1 Atta cephalotes | reverse complement strand
GTATGTATATATGTATATGTGTGTGTGTGTGTGTGTGTGTGTGTGTGTGTGTGTGTGTGTGTGTAATAATAGTTTTGTAATATACAGGGTGTCTGGAAATAATCGCCAAATATTTCATGGGCAGGTTGAGTGGACTAAACTGAGTCGAAAAGTCCTCTACCATTTTGTAAACCCTACTATATATAAACCCTGTCTTTATATATAGTACACATTAATATCTTACACAATCGAGCACATGAACGTTCGTGTCAATTTTTGTAACAAATTCATCGCAATAAAGCGTCTTAGGATATATTCACACAACTTGCATAGTCGCATAAACGTATGCATAAAGAAAATTATCCAATCACATTTTACGTGCATCTTTATAGAAGAAATGATTGGATAATTTTCTTTATGGATATGTTTATGCGGCTATAGAAATTTGTGTGGATATAGTCTTAAGCGGGGAGCACAGACTTTTATATAACGCATAAAACATGAGGCATAAGGAAATCAACCAATCAGAGTCCTTTTTTCCCTTGGAAAGGAAGGAAACAGAGGACTTTGATTAATTTATTTTCCTATGTATTACATGTTATGCATTATGCAAGAGTATGTGCTCCCCGCTTAAGACGCATAATATAATGCATAATCATAAAATGAACCAATCGAAGTGCTTCCTTTTCTTCCTTTCCATGAAATAAAGCACTCTGGTTGATTTTCTTATGTCTCATGTTATGCAAGAATACTGTCCGCTTAAGCCTGTGAAACACAATGCTTGTTCTCCTGCTCGATTGCTAGCTAGATTAGAATCCTGCCACTGTATTGGCTGCGATACTGTCAGTGCTAATCGTCAATTTCTATCATATGACTTATTTTAACGCCGAAAATGAACTTCAAGCGTCGGCATAAAAAAGCTTTTACTTCTTTTGCTGTTTGATACTTGCATGTGACGCTTGCACCTTTAGCACTAGTGACTGCATCCGTCAAGTGCATGATGTAAACTAGGCAATATGCGTCGATTGTTAGGAAAGCTTCCTTTATAATTGAAATTGGTAAAACTGACTCTAGACTCTTCTTGGGGAAACAGCCACAAAAAAAAAATAGAACGGTGAATAGTTCTACATCGTTCCGTTTTTCGTTATCATTCTCGCGAATATAAGATTTACGCGGCAAAAACAAGTGATATGGCAGAATTGTTGCTGGATCCAAATATCCGAGGTTGGGTATTCTTACCTATAGTAGTGATTACGTTTCTAGTCGGTATAATTCGTCACTATGTTTCGATATTACTTGCTTCGCAAAAGAAGATCGAGCTTCATCAAGTGCAAGATAGGTAAATGTTTAAACATGTATTGACTAACTTGGAAGTTTCACACGTGAAACTTAATATTGATAATTCTTCAGAATAACTTACTCACCTTCGATTTCGATGAAATTAGGCGCATTCGATGCGTTTTTGCGTAAAAAGATGTGTGAATGAATCTGGCAGAAAAAAGTCTGGAAAAAAGACTGCCCTGCGAAGCGAGATATTGAACGTTAAAGTTGACAACTATTGAAATTAGGATGAAATTAGGATCATAGAGGACTATAGACAGTAGTTTATTGGTTCGGCAGAGCGGCTACGCCTAGAAGTTGCAGCCTAGACAGTATTCACTTGGAATATTTTTCAAAAAAATCTAACTCTAATCCAATCCGTTTTTTGTACGAGATGGCCTTCACTTCTCGTGAAAGGTTGTGAACCTAGTAGAACTTTGCTTCTTGAATGCAACAACTTTCTACACGAAAGTAAAAATAGGTTTGGTTAAAGTTAGGTTAGATTTTTTAAGGTGTCGCGAAACTACATGGATTTATAATCTTCCATACGAAATGAGGGCCACCTTACATCAAAAGATACGCAGTATTTCGCGGCTGTGATATTTCCTAAACTTTCCTCAACTTTAATTGTCAACTTTAACACTCAATATTTTACTTCATAGGGCAATCTTAGACTTTTTTCTGCCAGATTCTTTCATTTTATGCAAAAATGTGTCAAATGAGCATCTTTCAGCGAAATCAAAGGTGAGTAAGCTATTCTGAAGAATTATTTTAAAATTAGTTACAATATTAAATATTTTGCAGTCAAGTCATGATACGCTCAAGGCTGCTCCGGGAGAATGGACAGTATATACCGAAAGTAGGTTTTATGACTAGGAGACATTTCTTCAACAACGAAGAGACTGGTTATTTTAAGACTCAGAAGCGTCCTCCTGTCTCCCAAAATCCTATGACGGATCCAAATATGATGACTGAAATGCTGAAAGGAAATGTGACTAATGTCTTGCCTATGGTACTAATCGGTGGTTGGATCAATTGGATGTTTTCTGGATTTGTAACAAGTATGTAGCATTGAAATATTATGTGAATACTTATATTTAAGTATAATTTTTTCAAATAGGACTTTTTCAATTTGGACTTTTAACTAAATTTTTAATTATTATATAATTATTATAAAATCATATACACATAATTTAACGTAAGTGCTTTAATTCCAGCTAAAGTACCATTTCCATTAACCCTACGTTTCAAGCCAATGTTGCAACGCGGTATAGAATTAGTTACGCTGGATGCTGCATGGGTTTCTTCTGCCTCGTGGTATTTTCTCAATGTATTTGGACTAAGGTCCATTTATACACTTGTACTTGGTGAAAATAATGCTGCAGATACTACAAGAGTAGTACAAGATCAAGTATCAGGAGCTGCAATGTCTATGCCACCTGATCCAAAAGCAGCCTTCAAGTCTGAATGGGAAGCATTGGAAATTTGTGAACATAATTGGGCATTACAAGGAGTAGATATTGAGCTCATGGGTATCCAATCAAAAATGGACCTAACTGATAATATATATCATTAAGGCAAAGCAAATTGATATTTAATAATCAAATTATTATTTATTGTACAAATTTCAAAAAAATTGAATTTATTTATATGTTAAATAGCAATTTTTGCAATATCTATCTAAGATACAATATAAAAGTTTTTGTTTTTTAATAAATAATTTTTAATAAAATGATTTAAAATACGATTTTAATTTTAATACTACATTGTGATAACAATTTTAAGTATAAAATTGATAAGAACAATATATAATTTTATTCTAGATTTTTATTCAAGTTCCGCTAAATATAAATCTGTTTTACAATGATTTAAAATTTCTGTTCACACTACTGTCTCAAATTATCAGATTTGTACATATCAACAAATTCTTACAAATTATACTTGAATTTGCAGTCATGATTTATATTTGAAATTTGAACAGAAGTATTTTTCAATAAAACAATATTTGCAATTGATAGGATAAATTGATAAAATGTATCGAAAATTATTCTCTATTTCATGAAGAATCATATTTATTTCTACATGAAGTATTTCCTTGTCCATCCAAATAACTTGATCATTTGAAATATCTCTGTTGTTTTTAATAATGCAAAAAAAACACCACAGAAGAAAATTAATTTGAAGAAACGTGTGTGTGTGTGTGTGTGTGTGTGTGTGTGTGTGTGTGCGTCGTGTCGTGCGTCGTGTCGTGTCGTGCGTGCGTGCGTGCGTGTCGTGCGTGCGTGTGCGTGTCGTGCGTGCGTGCGTGTCGTGCGTGCGTGTCGTGC
>NW_012130106.1:42576-49774 GCF_000143395.1 Atta cephalotes | reverse complement strand
GTGTAGTGTGTGTAGTCGTGTAGTAGTGTAGTGTCGTCGTTGTCGTGTACGTCGTGTCGTGTCGTGCGTTGTACGTGCGTGCGTGCGTGCGTGCGTGCGTGCGTGCGTGCGTGCGTGCGTGCGTGCGTGCGTGCGTGCGTGCGTGCGTGCGTGCGTGCGTGTGTGTGTGTATGTGTGTGTGTGAAGAGCAAAAAATTTTCCTTTAGATCTTTTTTGAGATTACAAAGTCATCTACTCTGTTTTCAATAGAATCATATGTACATATTAGAGATATTAAAAAATCACTATAATTTAGGAAATATAAAATATATTATTTTGATATATTGATATAAAATAGTAATTAACTTGTAAACTACTTGTTTTTTTTACATCTGTATCTTAATACTTTACATTCAGAAACCTTTACATTCAGAATTGGAGGAATCATATTATGAAAAAAAATCATAATTCCATTTAAGGAAATCCTAAATCGAAAGCTAAACTTAATCGAGATTGATAGTGCAAACTTTTTTAAATTCCAAATTCGATTATAGACAACTGATTCATTTCTTACATTATATTGTATATCATTTTGTCTCACTCAACACTTACATCCTTATGTACATATTTCAGTGTGTCTATCGCAAAACAGCACAACTACTACTACATGGAATTTCAGCTGTGTTGACATTTCTAGGCTGCGGTCGATTTAGACACTCACGCTTTAAGCACACATACTTTCCGTAAATATTCCGTAACAGTAACGTAATGTAGATTTTCGACCAATCACGTTGCTCGATTCGTCGTCTGTAACAGTAACCGTAAAGCCCACTCTACAATGATAATAAGCAATAAAAAGTAAGAAGTTCTTGAGCCTATTACAATGGGCAGTAGCAATAGTGGATTAAAGAGTAGAAATCGATTAATCACTATGATTAGTTGATTATCCTCACATTCGATAATTGATTGATTTCTACGCCTACTCTTTAATCAACTACTGTAATGCATGGTCTACACCGGACAGCAATAGTGAATTAAGAAGTAGGCGTAGAACTCGACTAATCATAATTGAACGTGAGAAAAATAATCAACTATGGTTGGTCGATTTCTACGCCTACTTCTTGATCAACTACTCATACTCATTGTAGACCATGCATAAAGGGATTTCTATAATATAGAAGTCATAGACGGTCATGGAGTCTTAAGTCATAAAAAACTAACCAATTACAATCAAATATAAAGAAAATACTCGAATTAGAATTGGTCAATTTCCTATGACTTCTATGTAGACTCCATGATCGTCTACGACTTCTATATAGAAGACTTAAAGTGATTTCACCTTTGCCGGCCGTAAAATTAGCTCAGCTTTATAAACTTTTTAAAGAAAATTTATTATATACAGAACAATACGGGATTTTATATAAAATTATGTTATGCTTAAATAGTAAAAAAAATATTTTTTAATTAGATGAATATTTTAATGTCTCCAAATGGCGATCAAATTAGGAGTTGTCTGCAAAACATGTCTCTATGACAGAAGTAATATTGATTGCAAATCATCTGAAATCATCTAAAATTTTTTTTCATTTTTATTAATTAGTGTCGTTATAGCATGAACTAAAATAATGTCAATTGCTTAAAATTTGTAAAAATGGTGGCATTAAAAAAATTAATTTTTTTTTCTTAAAATAATTGTTACTTTTTATGAACAACAAATCGAATGTTGTAAAATCATGATTATAATTCGTGCATAAAAGTATTACGATCAAGAGGAAAAAAAGAATTAAATCGATATTTTAATTCATTTGTTAATTATCAGTTCTGTTAGGTCGAAAAATGTGATTTTGAGAAAAACGTTTAAAGTTTTAGTTTGACTTTTTCCACATATAACAAGTTTTAATGCAAGATTATTCTGCAATACTAGGGCCACATAATAATCCTTTCTTCTTTTGATGTAATTCGCTTTCCACTATCTCTCCAATCGCTTTTCTGATTTCTCTTGACGATTCTGATGTACGACGATTTGCGTTAGTAAGCGCTTAGAAGCCTCGCCTTTATATTTGAGCTCATAGCTCCGTTAATATTGTGAATTAAAAAAAATTCTTTTACAGGGATCTTTTACACACATGTAAGAATCAAAATAAAGAAAAAAAATTTTCAATTTTTTTACGCCTGCAAAAGTGAAACTCTTCTTAACAATCGAGCAACGCGATTGGTCGAAAACCTTACTGTTGCGGAAAGTGTGTGTGTGTGACTAATTTTAAGCGCTTGTAATCATCATTCTATTTTTATCGTTCATCAAACGTAAAATAAGAAATAAAAGCGCTGAAAGCATTCAAATTAACTGCAACCCTAAGATTTGTTCGTGTCGCATGTTCTAACATGCTTTAAAGCCGGTGCTACATTAGTTGCAAGCCGATCGCAAGTTTATTGCGACAGCCAATATGAAGTGTTGATTTCAAAATGCAAGATTCAGATTGTCGCAATAAACGATCGGCTTGCAATTAATGTAGAAGTCTGGCTTTATAGCTTTATACCAGACAAATCTGAGAGAGGACATGCCCAAAACCTGTAATCGTAAAATATTGCCGCGCACTATTGTTCCCTGTGACAAAGTGGATGTAAACTACATAGCTCTAAGGATAATACCATTCCACTTTTCTGAGGGTAATACGTCTACTTTTCAATTCCAGATGATAAATCGATACTTGATTCATATAATCGTGCTACATTCATAAATTGTGTATCAGAAATATTCATCTCTTCACATCTCTACAATCTTACATGCGCGTAATGTTTATTTCGCTTGAAAGCATTAACATTAAGATTATATTATATTTTTATAAATGTGTTAATATTTATATTTTAAATAAGTTATATACATATGAATTAAGTTGTATTTCAAGCATTTTATTTTTATTAAATATATTTTTATAATTTATTTACTTTATTTGTTATTATTTTCTTATTACAATACTAAAATTTGAAAAGCACGTAATGACAAAATTAATTTAAACCTTTTTTGTGTAAGTAAGTTTGTGTACTTTAAGTATTTAAAATGCAATTATAAGTTTCATTGCGATGCAAAAATCAGGTGTTTAATATTAGGTGTACAACTTTACTTCCGCCGTTTTTTTTCCGAAATTCGAGGCTTTATTGTAAAAAACTGGTTATACGTTTATGATTCAAAGTATTGTCTATCGCTGGTCACTACTTTCTCCCATCTTTCGGGTAGCGTACGAATCCCGCGTCGAAAAAACTGATCTTTTGAGGCTATCCACGAATCGATCTAATTTTTTACTTCTTTATAAGACCGGAAGCCAGGCCGTGTGCCATTGATCGAAACAAGTGATAGTCAGAGGAAGCAACGTCTGGAGAATACGGCGGGTGGGGTAGGACTTCCCATTTCAACGTTTCCAAGTATGTCTTGACCACTTTCGCAACATGGGGTCGAGCATTGTCATGCTGCAAAATCACTTTATCGTGTCTCTCGTTGTATTGCGGCCGTTTGTCTTTCAATGCTCGGTTCAAACGCATCAATTGCGTTCGATACCGATCGCCTGTAATTGTTTCAATCGATTTTAACAGTTCATAATACTTTACGCCGAGCTGGTCCCACCAAATACAGAGCTTGGACGTCAAAATCACCGTTTTTGAAGCGTTGAAACCACTCACGACATGTTCTTTCACTAATAGCGGCCTCACCATAAGTATTTGAGAGCATTCGATGAGCCGCAGATTTCTTCATATTGAAGCAAAAAATTAAAACCTCCCGCAAATGACGAGAATTTGGCTCGTAAACTGACATTTTCAATCGAGAATAACTTTATGATGCAGACACAAATCGATTAATGTTTCTATGGGGTTATGTTGACAGATGCCCAAGTTTATTGTATGACGTCTATGATCTATTTATTTCGACTACCACTTACCGCTAAAGCCATCTATAGGAAAACGGAAGCAAAATTGTACACCTAATAAAATAAGGAAACAATATATAATACTCAGCAAACGAGAATAGATTAAAATGGATTGAAATTTTTTTCTGTCCGAATGCGTATTTTAAATAGCGAATATTTTCTGGATTCAATTGGATTCAATTATATTCAATTGAATGCAATTGGATTGAAAAATTGCATTTCCTATTCAAAATTTTGAATTGAACAATATTCACAATTGTTTTTGTATGCACAGAAAAAGCTAATATTATTTTTAGATTGAAAGGCATAAAGATATGCAATTTCTATAAATGAATAAAAATGCATTCAGAATTAAAAAGCATTCATTTTAACATTCATGAATCAATATTTCTGAAAATCTGAATTCTCTTTTCAATTCATTTCAATCTATTCTCGTTTGCTGGGTAATAACATAAATTAAAAGAAGAGCTGATGAGCAAAAAGCTGATTAATTATATGTATGCTTGTAAATATAAATTTTTATACACAACAATTTAAACAATGTCGAGAGTTTCAATCCAAAATATTTTGTTTATTTACAGAATAATATAACCATGAAATTTCTGCATCTATAACTGAAATGTTGTTCTATTGAATGATATAAATGTCAATTTAAAAAAAAATAGAATATTTATGCATTTCAGCTAAAAATATAATATTACTTTCCTTCTATAACTATTGCATCAATGAAACTTTACATAATACATCTTGAATACTTAAAGAACTTATATAAAAAAGTTAAGATTTTTGCAATTATCTTATAATATATATATTTCCATACATTTTTATTAGAGCACAGATAAAAAAATACTGTTTCCTAATATATTGTTATAAACATTTTTCACCGTTTTTAATCCGTTTTTAGCCCGCGCAAACGTTAATTTGAGTGATGAAAACGTGCATTTTACTCAATGAATATGACTCTGTTTTTAAGTCGCAAACAGGAACTTTTTCATAAAAATGAGTGGTTAAAACGGATTGCACTCATGCAGAACATGAGTATATCTGAGTGGTAAAAATGTATACATTACGAATATTTTTGAATGGTAAATATGTGCTGCGTAAATTTGAGGTGAAAAAACGTATACGAATGCAAAATACTCATTTAGCACTTGTCACATTGCACGTTTTCACTACTCGAAATTACGTAATTCGTAGTAAGACATAACTGATAACACGAAAAAATCAGTTCCATTCCTGTCGAGATTTGAAGTCTGGTCTCCAAATCTGCTCTATGAAGCTTTTCCACTGAGCCATACAACTCCTATGTCGATATTCTCTGTTGTGTTTACTTATATACATCTTACAAAAATAATTATCTTTAATATACATTGTATATAAATATATGTAATGTTATACAGATATATAAAACACATACATAGATGCACAAATGGTACATATGTATATGTACATATACATATTGTAGTATATAATGATATTAGAGACTTCGGTATGTATGTCGCATTTATCGAAAACTTAATTTATCAAGTATTGTTTATTATGTTTAAGATTAAATATATTATTCTAATAAAAACATCTATTACTAAAAAAAATTAGAAATAAAAAATATTTAATTTTTATGTAAAATTAAATATAAGAGAAACTTTTAAAAAGTTTTACCGTGTTCTATACGCACGCATGCACGCACGCACGCACAGAGGGATCTCAGAATATACGGCTTTATAAAGGATTTATAAATAATAATTGGAAATACGTAAAATGACGCAGTAATTTATTAAATGTGTTTAAAAAGTTTTATTAAGGAATATGAATGATGAATAAATAATATATTAAAAATAATAATAGAGATAATAATTATACTATTATCTTATATAATTAATAAAAATAGAGATAATAATAATAAAGATAATAATTCTAATCTTGCATTCATTACAAGAGTTATGATGTGAGGAGGTATGATATGTTTTATGTAATTGCATTGAATTTAATATACTTAATCCAAACTATGTATACGTTTTGGGCATAAATCTGATCCAGTAAAAATTCCATATATTCCAAACTGCATTCAGAAATTACGCCCAGATAACTCTAAGCTATAGATTACGTCACGTATTATAACAAAAATGCGCCATAGAGTTATCTAGGCATAATGTCTGAACGCAGCCCAGGTAATATATTACATCAAGAACGGAGAATGAAGCTAAGCACTTGTATTTTGCTATACTTCGTTCTTTATCATCTCTCTATATCTATGTCATCAAATAACCAAGTATCTTCTATTCCCTATAGTAATGATTTAATGTGAGTGATATACGGTTGCGCTACTTCATTGACAAATTAATTCCACTGACATAATATTATTAATATTACAGTAAAATATTAAAATTACAATACTAATATAACATAAAGGTGTATATAATAGATTGGTTGCCTACAAATTATTTCAATTCCTTCTTTCTGATTCCTGTGGCGTAAATCTTGGCGCGCAGTGTACATAAGTATCAGAGTTATCTCATTATTGTTTGAATTCCATATTTCAATTTATTAGATATTGTATGAAATATTTAAAAATTATTATACATATAAATATTAAAATAAAATATTTAAAAAAAATAAAATACTTTTAATCGTTTAATGTAAAATTGATGTGATAATTAATTGTGATAATTAAACACAATAAATGATTATTAAAAGAGGGACGTATTAAGGACATCCTCACTTATCAGCTGAAAAACGGACATTGAAAACGGACAATCTACTTCCAACGGAAAAATGAGTATTGAAAACAATTGATTCAAAAACATTCATAGCGGAAAAACGAGTAATTGAAAACAGGCAATTCAAAAAAAATTCATACACATACTCGTTTATAGTTGTTAGCGTTCCTCTCGATACACCACAAGTGCTTGTGAATGCAAGAAAAAGATAGAAACGGGCTAAAAACAGGTTACAAACAATTCATATGAGATCTAAAAACAATGAAAATTTATAAGGGAAATCGTTTTTTATACACGTTCTAAACTATCGATACATTTTTTAATTTTTGTATTTTATACATATATTATGAGCTAAACATAGGCTAATTATATGTATATTTATGTTTATGAAATTTAAATTTAGAAAAAGGATTTTAAAGCTCGAAATTTTCACTTTCAAAGCTTACTATATATATTTTATGTAAATTTGAGTTTATGTAAGTTTTGTAATTTTGACATATACAAAACTACAAGTTGAAAAAAATAAATATATATACACATATATATATATATATATATATATATATATACTACATGGCGTAG
>NW_012130106.1:28116-42380 GCF_000143395.1 Atta cephalotes | reverse complement strand
CTCGGGATTTTTAATGGAAACAAGCGTTTTTTGGGCAAAGTTATATTTATTCCTCAACATAGTTGCCTTCGAGGGCGATACACTTAGTATAGCGATTTTCCAACATTTCGATGTCCTTTCTGTAGTACGAAACGTCCAAGCCTTCGAAATACGCCTCGGTTTCCGCGATAACTTCCTCATTCGATGTGAATCTTTCCCTGGAGCCACCGCTTGAGGTTTGGGAACAGATAATAGTCGCTGGGGGCCAAGCTGGAGAATACGATGGGTAAGTAACCAATTCGAATCGTAATTGGTCCAATTTGGCCATCGCTTTCAAGGACGTGTGTGACGATGCGTTATCGTGATGGTACAGAACGAAGACGAAAGTAGCGCCATTTAAATGACTGTAGCTTGTAAACGAATAAACGAAATGTCATGAAACTTCATACATAAACTAGTGATAGATGAACTTCCTCTCGAAATGAATCATGTTCATTTTCTAGTGGCGCCACGTATTGAAATCATATATATAAGACATTTATTTTATTATATTGAGACACCCTTAGATTTGCACTTTATCCAAAACTGATTACTACAGTGCAATTACTACAGTACTATTAGTGAAAGAACGTGTCGTGAGTGGTTTCAACGCTTCAAGAACGATGATTTTGACGTCCAAGGTCATGCTCTGTATTTGATGGGACCAGCTCGGCGTAGTGTATTATGAACTGTTAAAACCGACTGAAACAATCACAGGCGATCGGTATCGAACGCAATTGATGCGTTTGAGCCGAGCATTGAAAGACAAACGGCCGCAATACAACGAGAGACACGATGAAGTGATTTTGCAGCATGACAATGCTCGACCCCAGTTGCGAAAGTGATCAAGACATACTTGGAAACGTTGAAATGGGAAGTCCTACCCCATCCGCCGTATTCTCCAGACGTTGCTCCCTCTGACTATCACTTGTTTCGATCAATGGCACACGGCCTGGCTGACCAGCACTTCCGGTCTTATGAAGAAGTAAAAAATTGGATCGATTCGTGGATAGCCTCAAAAGATGATCAGTTTTTTCGACGCGAGATTCGTATGCTACCCGAAAGATGGGAGAAAGTAGTGGCCAGCGACAATACTTTGAATCATAAATGTATAACCTGTTTTTTACAATAAAGCCTCGAATTTCGGAAAAAAAACGGCGAAAGCAAAGTTGTACACCTAATAAATGATGTATATGAAGAGCAAAATGATATCGTGGTGAAATTAGTGAAGCCAATATTACAGAAGAGGATTTTTCTAATTCTGACGAATGTAAGTGAAAATACTGAGATCGAAGAACTTTGAGAATGGGATTGTCAGGGAATCTTACAATTTCTCACTAAATTAGAAGCGTTACTCGCAATTCTGAGACGTCGATTATTATCCCAATTATCAAAATGTGCCAAAACTTTTCTTGGAACGACGAAAGCGTCTTATAATATTCAAATATTTAATAATGAGGAGATGAATTTATTTATTTCGGTACTACTAATTATCTTAAACAGTCCATTAATCCAAACTTACACGAGAAAGACATAATCCATTTAATAATGTAGAGGGGTACAATTGTTTCGATCAAGCTCTAAATAATTTTGGCCTATATTGTGTCAAGTCTACAATGAAATAAATTCTTATGAACCTTTTCCAGTTGCTATCTTTTCAAATAACAAAAAACTTGATAACTTGGATAAATTTTTAGAAGATTTCATTGTTGAAATAAATGAATTACAACAAACTGGATTATTGATAGGTGAATGATTATTCCAAGATTTCTATTAAAGCATTTGTATGTGATTGCACGCTGCCTTTTTGAAAAAAATCAAGAGTCACGGAGCCTACTCCAGGGATGTGAAAGATGCACAATACGAGGAGAGTAGATATAAAATCGAATAATTTTTCCTATTGATAATTGTGAAGAGAGAAGTAGGTATACTATGCGGATTCTAATTCTAATGGGATTAGAGGAGAGCGCCGGGCGCGGGGGATACTCGTAGGTCCCAGCGCTATCGGTGTTTATAATGATACGTGATGCTACCATGTTGTGGCATCACGTATCATTGGGGCCCCTTACCCCACACCCTGCCGCCGCCGCCTTCTATAAGATGAAAAAATAATATAAATAAAAATATATATATATATAACAATATATAAAATATATGTATAACAATATATAACAATATATAAAAATATATAAATATATAAATATTCCTTTTTATCGATAAAATTTTATCAAACTTACAATTCCAGTTTTCCTGCTCCGGATCAGGCTCATACGGCCAAAGGCCGAAGAATTCCGCCAAGAAGAAGTTGGGTTCCAAATATCTAGTTGTTTCTCCCGATCCCAACGCCTCTCTGCATATCTTATTCTTTTATTAAAGATATTAATAAAACTTCTTATCGTGATGTTGTTGTGAAATGTGTCTCCTGAAAAAAGTATACAAAGTGAATTATAACAAGTGAATTAGAAAGTACTCAATCTATAATTTATAATTTATAAGTTATAATTTATAATTTATACTGAATTTATCAGAGGAATTACTAGATCCCCCACCTCGTTTGTAATTGTAATCGCACAAGCCTTTGGTTGTCGACCACAATATACTGGAACAACAAAAATAAAAAAAAACATTAGAAGTATAAATTCACAAAAAAGGATACAAATAGAAAGAAAACCTACTTACTCCATCAACGGGATATTCATAACTTATTTCCAAAAGCTATCTGAAGTTCTCTCTCATTTTTGAGAGTGGAAACAGTTCGCTAAAAATTTTTAAAAATTACACTGATATGTAATTGTTTTACTTTATCACAGAAATGTTCAAAAGTATTCTACTCCCTAAATGGTAGAATACTCTTGCACGTTGGGGAAAAAAATCACTCACGCGCGGACAAAGCAGGACAATTTTCTTCTTTGTGTGAATGGCCTTGACTCTAACAAGAGTCAATATGGCCAGAATCGAAAATACCGCTTATGCGGTGAGTAATAAAAAGCAATGTGCAGAATTCGAAAGTCTAAAAAGAGTAACATAAACTCAATTTTTGAAGTCGATCATATTTTTCAAAAATGATAATACAATAACATCCGATCGCATCGATCAAAGCAGGACAAAGACTAATGCTGAGAATCAATCTTCGCCGCAGCGAGCCTGCCTAGGATTTATCTTTAGGCGGCAATCATATATAAAACAATTTAGATCATAAATGCTGTCACGAGAAAAGTTATCGCTTATATCATTGTAGCACTCTTTATAATAATAGCCTAATATATAGTAGCCGTGATTATTTGCGGCCCATTGAATTGCTGAAAGTTCACACTGTATGTTTATTTTCATACCTGTAATTCCTTTTTTCTTACGCGGAAAGATACATACGTTCATACATATACATTCATATATATGAGTACATACATGCGTATATGCATACATACGTACATAGTTCGTGATACGGCAAAAAAAAACAAGTGTTGACTGTTGTTTATTTAAACGGAATACGATGGCATATAGGATGAATGGATGGATGGATGGATGAATGGATGGAAAAAAAGTACATATATACTGATGTAAATGAAAAAAATTTTTTTATTCACATGTTATTACATCGTTTCTTTTTTTTTGTATTAAAAACTAAAGCTTTTGTATTAAAAACTAAAGCTTGCAATCGACGAGCTGATGTCCATTAAAGATATTACTATCGCGTATTGTGTCTTCGGACGCGATGTTGCAGAATCGTATACTTGATATCGATCATGTCGGGCTAATCGTTCGAACGTTACATCCATCAAATTCAAACATACATCATAGCGTCGTTTCGATCATCGTAATGCATACGGACAAAGAATCGAGATGTACGAGCATAGCATCGTTCAGCGTGCAAACGCTGACGGTTAGCGGTCCAACGCTTATAAAATTGTTCTTGTATTCGTTTCGCAGCATCTTGTAAATATTTCATCGCTACTCGTAGAGGCTCTTCCATGTTTCGAGAGACAGCGACAGTTCGTGCCCGCGATCTCCCACGTTTCTTTTGTATATAGATCGTTGAAACTTACATGTTACTGCAGTCCTTTTTCGTTCCGATGCGTTGTCTTTAGTGAAATAAATTTTTTTTCAACCATTCGTACAAGCGGGTATTGCAAGATTGATCGTATCCGCGTAAATTGCAATGTATATGGTAAAACTTCTAGAATCTAGAAAAAGAGGGGGTTACCCTTTCCTGTTTCCAAGAATTGCAAACTTGTCGCGACACGTTTTATCGCGTTTTTTTTTCTACATATTTTCTTTGTTCACGAGTTTATCAATGTTTATACTTTATGATTTATATTTCGATGGCATTGATGACATTGATGATGATGAGCACGTTGACGACTTCAATGCTTTTTCTCAGAACATTCCCAATATCTCGCTTTTTCCTTCAATGGCGGTGGATTTGACGGACTTGGCGACAAGGGATAGTACTCCTTTCGCTCGATCAATTTTCGATATATATATTCTTTTACTGGATCCATGTCTTAATATTCGTAATTGAAGTTTATGATTGAATGATAAAAGTTTTATACACTATCTACATGAGTCGTTTGATAAGTTTGGTAAATTTCCATGAAATGGCGCTACAATCCATTTGATGACGCGACATCTCGAAAGATCCACTCTTCGAATCCCTTCAAGCCAAATTTCAGCCAGAAAGGACGCATAGTTCACGTTTGGTAGTCATTTGAAACGAGATTGGCGCGTAAAAAAGTGCTCTCCATCAAGACAACGCGCCATCCCACAAGTCGACCGTTGAAATGACAAAACTACGAATTGGGCTATGAATTGATTCCTCATCCACCTATTCTCCGGATTTGGCCCCGTGTGACTTCTTTTTGTTCCCAAACTTAAAAACTTGGCTCGGTGGGAAGAAATTCTCATCAAATGAGGAAGTCATTGTCGCCGTCAATGAATATTTTGCAGACTTTGAGACAGCCTACTTCAAATGACTATCAAACGTGAACTATGCGTCCTTTCTGGCTGAAATTTGGCCTGAAGAGGTTCGAAGAGTGGATCTTTCGAGATGTCGCGTCATCAAATGGATTATAGTGCCATTTCATGGAAATTTACCAAACTTATCAAACGACCCACGTACATTGCATGTACTATCAGAACATGTCGCGACGCGTTTAACAGAAGCGTTGATGTTTTCGGATACATACATACGTTCATATACATTCATATACGTTCATACATATGAATACATGTATTACAAAGGAAGGGAAAAAAGAAATATGTAATAAATACATTAACGTATTCTTTTTATTTAAAAAAATTCTTTTACAACTATCAGTTATATATTTTCAATACATTTTGTAACGCGCAATTCTTAATATATTGTCCACATCGCATAATATTAGCAACATCCAGATTAGTTAAAGATTCCATGTCTTCGTAAACTGCATCCAAAGTCTCGATGTACATGCGTTCTCGCTCTAAAAGTAAGTTCCACAGCTACGTTCGTTTCTCGTGTCTCTTAACGTATATGATAGCATCATCTTTAGATACAGCTGTCGTGTCAGGCGTTTCGCTTCGTTGTACGAGATCATCCCGTGCTCCCATCACAATCTATGGTGGTAAGCACTCAACCAGGAAGCGCAAGACCTGTCGGATCTTGTCAAAAATTTCCATGACATCCGGGACTCGCAAAAATGTAAATGACAATTTCCGGGACTCGTAAAAATGTAATGTGTGAGAACGGTCCCCTGTTTCAGCACCGCTATTTCCTTCACGATAAATTTCTTGTTAATGATGGATCTTTGCAGATCGTTGGCCCGAGCATGTTGTTGAGAAGACTGTGACGTATCGTAGATTTTATACCATGTCGGAGATGCACTTGGAGGTGATTTTGCGCACAACGTTGATCAATGGATTATACTGAACTACGCGATCGTGTATGATGAGACAGGCTGTTTGCGGACACATTCTCCTTACATTCAAAGTCTAATCGCGTCCACTCTTGATCGATTCGTTCTGTCGAGAGCAATTGATGATCACGAAACGCCATTACGTAAAAAAATTGTAAGGGTGAGACTCGGCTCGAGACACTCGTATCCGTAGTAGCCCTTGCAGAAACGCGCGTACAAATCGTACAGAATCGCACATCTGTTTTTATCAAAATCTAGATTCAAGTCATCATACGAATAACATTTCGAATTCAGGTAGTTTCGCATTGGTTAATTTGCAATCGAATCGACTTATATCCTCGGACATGACGTTTTTTCGACCTTTGCATAACGAAAATAGCGCGGCTTCTCGAGCTGAGTAGCCGTCTTGATGGCCCACGAAGGTTTAGTTGTGCTCTGAGCGGAAACTCATACAGATCCCACGAGCGAAAAGTCATGCTCAGATATCGTCCGCTCTCCAAAGCATCGACAGCTTATTTATCTTGCTCAATAATACGTGCGGCATTCGTCACTATACTTTGAATAATTCGAGCGTTGGCTCTGTCGCCGGATCTTCCGTCAATTATTATGTCGTTGTGCGCTCATATTAAAATCATGATGCGAAATCGCGAATGATGGGAGGCAACGTGGAGAAGCGCAAGCACGGCGAAATGCTATCGAGTACTATATGCACGATCATTTGCGGTAAACCAACCGTCGAATTGTGGTAAAACCAACGTTCTCATAAGCTTGCTCGAGAATCCAAACGGACGTACGTTTCGAGAATATGTACATCTACTACTCGAAATCGCTGCAACAGCCGAAGTATCGATATTTCGAAAATTTATTTACATTTATCGACAAAATCGGTTACTTTACGTTCTCCAACAACAGCGATGTCGTTCCATCGAACGAGGCGCGCCCAAATTCTATTTTTATCTTTGATGACGTGGCATGCGACAAGCAGGAGAGAATATTTTTCGATGGGTCGCCATGAGAACGTTGACTGCTTCTCTCTGTCAGACGTACGCGAGGATACCTGACCGCGACAACGCGAATTTGCTAATCCTATTCAAACAGGATTGTATCAACTTGAAAACATTTACGATCATGTGAATATCAATATGTCGTACGATGAATTTTGTTTGTTGTGTCGCGACTGTTGGCAAAAAAATATTGATTTTTAGTGATAGACAAGGACAGTGCACTTAAAGACAGGAGATACGGAAAGGGATTTAACGAGTTCGCGATACGTGACTAGTCGTTGTCGATACTTCGCCGGAATATGACTGATGCATGAAAAAATCATGAGAGAGATCGAGAAGATGAGCGAATCGATTCGCAAGAAACATCGTGCTCTGAAGACCGATAGAATCGAGGAGGACATGGCATTGAAGACAATTATCAAACCTCTGCGGCAGATTGTTGATAGCCCTGTGCGCGCGATAAAGAAACAGTCGCGCGAAATGATGATGCAGCGTCTGCCTCCAAGTGTGAGAGAAAATAACAGGAGAAGGAGGAGGAGAAGGGAGAGAAAGCGAGCGAGACATTCGAGCGTTCCGCGTCCGGCGTATCCGATGCACGATCGTGTACAGCCGATAATCTCCACTCCGCGTACGACAATCGTACCAACGATAGAATCGTTGGAAGACGTTTTCGAAACGACAACTCGCTAGCAACGAAGGTTCAAAATCGGTTATAAACGTTGGAAGAAGAACGAGAGGCGTTGCAAGCCGGCTTGAGTCCGCTGCGTCAAAAGTAGAGACTGTCCTGAGGAAAACGCGAGATAAACAGAAGAGCGATATAGATTATGTGTACGGCGTTTACCTACACAAGGATGGAGTGATGTATGGCAATAAATGTTTTGACATGGAAGATGCGGACAACATAATTATCGACGGCGTACGATATGTCGATATACTGGTCTTACTTACGAGTTAATTTTCAAGAAAATTCCCAACGATCTCCTCTACACGGAAGACGATATGAACAAGTACAACAGCATGCTACTGGCGCACACAAACACACAAGCATCAATTGCAGGACCGATTATTGAGCAAGCAGGAGATACAAGTATAAATTCGTAATCGTGCCGTTGATGTCGACTCAAGAAACAGAAGAAGAAATCTGGAAAGGAATTACCTCACGCAATGATATTGAATGATGTGATCGATTACATGCCCAATGAGCTGATGGATCGTCTACGATTACTCGACGCTTTGAACCGAGCGGGCAACGCTCACAACAAGATGCTGTCGATCATCGAGGAACTTCACGAAGCCGGTCTTATAAATTAAATCGTGTATAGACGAAACGAGTCAGTCGAATGGTGTCAGCGAGAAAAAAAATACTTTTGCTCTGTGTATTACGCATTGAATCATGAAAAAGAGATCCAGCGAAAAGAGAAAAATTAGCTCTGAGAGACGTCGACTCGTCGAGGAATTACACACTCCGGTGAGAAAAAATTTTCCGCGAAGGCGCGTCATAGTTCGAGGATACGACGATTTGTGGCAGGCTGATATCGTCGAGATACGTCCGTACTCGAGCTTCAACACAACCCACAAACTACATACTCACTATCATCGATGTGTTGAGCAAGTACGCGTGGGTCGTACCGCTAGAGCAAAAGTAGAAGCGAGATGGCTGATGCTATCGCTGAGATAATTCGAGTGGAAAGTGTCCGAAAAATTCATAAATGGATATGGGGAAGGAGTTTTACAATGCTGATGTGCAGAAAATGAAAATCTTGAAAAAACACGACTTAATCATTATTCCACGTATTCGACATTGAAAGCATCAGTAGTCAAGCGATTCAATCGCACGCTCAAAAACGACATTTGGAAGATGTTTACACTCAACGACAATTACAAGTGGATCGATGAACTGCCGCGTCTCGTGTCAGATTGTAACGCACACAAGCATCATCGACATGCGATCCGCCGACGTAACTCATGCGATCGCCGAAAGACTCTTGGACACAGCGCGATAAAGATTGCTGGTCCGGCAAAATTTAAAGTGGGCGATTCGGTACGCAAGTATTTGGAGTACAAATAAGTTTCCGCCGTTTGCAAAAGACGGCGCCACTAATAAATTATAATTAAAATTGTTTGATATAAAACGACATATCGTAAGATTAGACATCCGACACCATAATCTTGAAATATTAGCGATTTTGTATCAGCATCATATATTTTTTTTTGTACAAAAATGTCGAGTTTTGATTCGAATAAGCGTCATTTGCGGGAACTTTTGATTTACTTCTTTAATTTGAAGAAATCTTCAACTGAAGCTCATAGATTGCTTGTAGAAGCATATGGTGATGCTGCCTTAAGTGAGAGAAGTTGTCATGAGTGATTTCAAAAGTTTAAGAACGGTGAATTTGACGCCGAAGACAAAGAACGTAGCGGAAGACCGAAAGTGTACGAAGACGCGGAATTGGAAGTATTATTGAATGAAGATTCGTGCCAAATGCAAAAAGAACTTGCACTTACATTAGGAATGACTCAACAAACAATTTCATATCGTTTGAAATCATTGGGAATGATTCAAAAACAAGGGAATTGGGTTCCATATGAACTGAAGCCGAGAAACGTTGAACACCGATTTTTCACATGTAAAATACTATTTGCCAAGTATAAACAAAAGGGTTTTTTGCATCGTATAGTCACTGGTAATGAAAAATGGATCTATGATAACCCAAAGAAGAGGAAGGTGGTCTCATGGAGACCACCTGGCCATGCTTCAACATCGACAGCCAAGCTTAATTTTATATATATATATATATATAATATTCATGGAAAAAAACTCATGTTTGGTGGGATCAGCTTGGTGTCGTGTATTATGAATTGCTCAAACCGATCGCTACCATTACTGGGGCTCTCTACCGAACACAATTGATGAGATTGAGCACTCAAGGAAAAACGCGCCCACTACTACTCCAGGCATGACAAAATTATTCTCCTGCATGATAATGCTCGACCACATGTTGCGGCGCCAGTCAAAACCTACTTAGAAACACTCAAATGGGAAGTTCTACTCCACCCGCCGTATTTTTTTCATTGCTCCTTCCGACTACTACTTGTTCCGATCGATGACGCATGGCCTGTCTGAGCAGCACTTCACATATGAAGATACCAAAAATTGTATCGATTGGATAGCTTCAAAAGATAAAGCGTTCTTCCGACGCGGTCCATATGCTACCACATGCTACCAGAAAGATGGGAAAAAATAGTGGCTAGCGATGGCCATTACTTTGAATAAAACATTATGTACCGTTCTTTCACAATGAACGCTTAATTTTTGAATAAAAAACGGCAGAAACTTATTTGTACTCCCAATTTTATTGTTAGGGTATATAAACTTAAATTCGTTTTTTTAGTCAGAAAAAAATTTTTTTTTCTAGGAAACAAAAACCAATTTATTCAAAGTACTTGCTAACTATACATTTTTCCCATCTTTCAGGCAATTTGTGTGTACTACGCCAAAAAAATTCCTCATCTTTCGGCAAACCACTCATCAAGCCATTTTCGGACGTCTTCGTAAGAATCGAAGTGCCGCTCAGCGAGCGCGTAGCCCATCGACGAAAACAGGTGATAGTCAGAAGGTGCCAGATCTGATAAGTAAGCGGGATGGGGTAGCACTTCTCAGTTGAGTGTCTCCAAGTGTTTTGGACCATTGTTGACGATGGTGCGTTGTCGTGGAGGAAAATCAATTTGTTATGTCTTTTTCGATAATGCGGCCTTTTTTCACTCAGAGCACGATGCAATTTGATCAGTTGTTAGCGGTGAGCATTAACAGTTTCACCAAGTTTTAACAGCTCGTAGTAGATGACACCCTCCTGATCCCAAACGCATAGCATCATCTTCCGTCCGAAACGATTTGGTCTTGAGGAAGATGTTGGGCGGGATCAACCCAAGATTTCTTGCATTTAAAATTCTGAAAATAGAGCCACTTTTCATCGCCTGTCACAATCCGATGCAGGAACGACTTTCTTTTTTGTCTGGCAAACAGAATTTGGCATGTGTTTGGCGTCGCTCCATCTGCCTATCGTTTAGTTCATGCGACACCCATTTTCCGATCTTTTGAATCTTCCTTATGGGATATAGCCGCATGGAAATGGCTGCTTGAGAAACACCCAATTGCTCGGCAAGCATTTTTTGCGATTGGGTATCGTCCTCGTCCAAAAGAGCCTACAATTGACAGTCCTCAACCTTCCTGAGCCGATTTTCACTTCTTGTCACTCGGGTCAAAATTATCGTCATTGAACCGGCGAAACCAATCTTTGCACGTTGTTTCCGATAAAGCATTGTCGCCATAGGCCTCCACAAGCATTCGATGCGATTCGGCAGCCGATTTCTTCAAATTGAAACAGAAAAGCAAAGCATATGCTTTTTTTTAACAAAAAACTAGACATGATTACGAAAGAAAAAATGTATGTTGTTGTATGAAATTGCTGATGATGTGCATTGGTTAATGTTGACAGATCAAACACATAAAAAAAAGTGTGTTGTGTGCCCAGGATAGCTTTGTACGCTCATATATATTAATGCCATCTATGAGCAAACAGCGGATTTAAGCTTATACACCCATATTCCTTTTTATTTAACCCACGAGTAATTCAGAACAAAAAATCATAGAGACATTTTTTAAAAATGAATTTTTAAAGAAAACTTTGAGCTTTCGCGACAGATAGTCGAAAACTTCGCAATAAATGTATTTTGTATATAATTTTGAGTTAATAAAATTTGAAATGAATTTTCTGAACAACTTAATATTATTTAACAGACAATTGCGGAAGCATATTATATAAGTGCAAAAAGTGGAAAAAAGAAAAAAAATGTTATATGAGGTTCGTTAGAAATGCTTTAAAAGTAAGACTCGTAAAATAACTGATACGACTTATTTAAAATAAAAAATATAAAATAAGTTCCAGAAATTTATTTAAAGTACAATTTACAATCGTAAGAGTCGGTAAAATCACTGATACGATTTATTTGAAATAAAAAATATAAAATAGGATTCAAAAACTTATTTAAAATATTAAATAAGAAATAGGACACAAGAAATTATTTAAAATATAAAATATAAAAATTTTTTTAATATAATTAAAATATAAAAATAACTTGTCTTTTATTTTAAATAAATTTTCGAAGGCTATTTCTTACTTTAAATAAAAAATAGATTTCGGAAACTTATTTAAAATATAAAGTGAGAAATATGTATTTTAAATAAACGTTTCAAATAATATTTTAAAAAATAAAAAATATTTTAATGATTTATTTTGTATATTTGAATATACGAATATATATTTCTAAATATAACATTTCAGTTTTTTTTTAATACAATAGTTACAGCCTGTAATTGATACTTAATAGTAATCCTTTGCGAATCAGGTGGAAAATAAACATTGACTTATTTTAAATAATAAATACTAAATAAGTTTAATTTTTTTTATTTAAAATGTACATTTTAAATGGATTTATTTGAAATAAGACCGAATCCTGTTTAAAAGTTATAAACAGTTGTAATGGAACATGAAATAGAAAACAATAGACTTTACGTTGTGCAAAATGTAGAAATGCGTACATTTTATGTATGGAAAGATTGAATGTGTTTATCTCGTGTGAATATTAACATCTTACTTAATATTTTTAAATGATTCATTTCGATCTGTGTGTAAATATATGATATTCGTTGAGTTCTAAGACAACAATTGCACTCGAAAAAATTATACGAACTTGTGTATCTATATTTGAAAAAAATCCTCTAGACACTTGTAGTTCTGGTTAGAAAAAAAAGTTTGCAAGTTTTCTTAAAAATTGACATTTTTCATTGGTGTCAAAGAATTATTCTTAAATGGTGTGTCGTATTATTACAGCACGAAATATCGTTTTTGTTTAATATTAATTAAATTAAAACGACTTTCTCTCTCTCTCTCTCTCTCTCTTTCAATTATTTTAATGCAAAGTTATCCATTCTAACATTTAATGCTCCACTATTGCTATCCGAAATTGTGATATTAGAAGAAAAAATAAAGAATGAATGAGCAAGTTATATTAAGTACTATTCAATAACAAATCCTTTTTTTATTCCTGTACTACACACATTGTACTAAAACTTTCTTTAATTTTTGCTTTCGCCAAATATCAAACGTACCCATCTCACTTTAAATTCCAAAAGTGTACATTATTCAGAAAATAGATCTAATATTTTGCAATTGATAGAATAGATAAAATGTACCGAAAATTTTCTTGTTTCGAAGAGAAATTAAATCATATTTATTTCTATATGTAATTAATTTGACATTTTATTATGCTGCGAACATATAGTTCATTCAGTTTTGGATTATGTATCATTAATCACATTTTCAGATACATTATAGTTATATAATAAACAAAAAAAGAATATTCGATATCAGATCTATCAGATTGTAAAGTATTATTTTGCTGAAACATACTTCCATATTAAAATATATTTTATAACAATGTTTATGTTTGTAATGCAGTATATTATTGCAGACATTCTTGAGAATTATTTAATAACTTTGATATTAGACAAGTAATATGTAACGTAAAATATTCAATACTTTTAAAGCGCTCAGAATTGCACAAATATCATCAAAATTCGATGAAAAGTCATCGCAGACAAAAATAAAAAATGTTTTAAAGCTTGAAACTTGTACAAGGATGCTTGAAATTAAAGAATTTAGAATTAGCTTTAAAAAGGTCAAAATCAAGGTTTACATATCTCTGTGAAAAATGATTACGAAACAAGCGTTTGAAATAAGCGTTTTAAAGCTTAAAGCAAACTTTCGAATGCTTCAAATCATTTTTGTATGCAAAAATGTTATTATAAGTCTTTATCTTTAATTTGTTTTTTTTATTCAACATTGCAGCAAAAGTGATCATTTTGATTCAACATTCAATAATTCAATGAAAAAAAATCGTACAACGCTCAATAAAAAAGCAAATTGAAGGTAAAGATTCACTCTTTTGATTGCTGTAAACCGCATTTTTGTGTGAATTTCACTTCACGCCACAGACCTTTGTAAAATTTGTACATTTGACGGATATCCATTTGTATCCGTAAAGCTCCATAAAAGATCAGTCAGATTGAAATAACAATAACTGATTTCGAAAGTAGAGATTTCAAGCTTTAAAGGGTTTTTTAAACATTTCGGTAAGATGCTTTTTCATTGAGTTATTGCTATTTGAAGATATTAAAAAATTTGTGAAAAAACTTAGTGGTTAAATTAAAAATTTTTTTGGTGTGAGCTCTGTGTGTGTGTGTGTGTGTGTGTGTGTGTGTGTGTGTGTGTGTGTGCGTGCGTGCGTGCGTGCG
>NW_012130106.1:18996-24410 GCF_000143395.1 Atta cephalotes | reverse complement strand
TCTCTCCCTCTCTCCCTTCTTTCCCTCTCTCTTTCCTTAGATCTTCTATCACAGCCTTCTTCAAACTTTTGCAATATGTATTCCATAATAAATGTGAATTTATCTGCATTTCCACCTTTCTCTATACTTGTCTCCCACCTATATAATTGATTTAAGGATATTCGTCATTTTAAAGAGAATTCTGTCAAGCAATTATTATTAACAGAATGGTGACTGATTGTTGTCATAAATGAAACTGGAAATATACTTCTTGGGGTATACTTATATGAATCAAAATACACAATTACATAAACTTGTTTACGGATAGATGTTGCACAAATAGATTATTAATTGCATCATCTTATTCTGTTAATAGTCCAATGTGTGCCCTACAAAACACTATATCTTTTATTTATCGTGATTTGCAAAATAGTCAAGATTATCAATGTGATATTTAATTGCATCATTTAACATTAAAAAATTCTATGCAACATCTTATCGTACGATTTGCAAATCAAATGTATATTAATAATAATTAATTGTAAGTACATATCGCTTTATGAACTACTTTAATAATCAAACGTGGTAAAATTGATTTTATAAATTCAACGACTTGATTTTTTAAACAAGAATTTCTTTAAATATAAAAATTGATTATAATTGTTTCATTAATAGTGTTATTGAATCAATAAAATTATTTTTAATAAAATAATAAATATTGGATCCACAATTTCAATGTTCCATATTTATTCCCTTTTAGAATTCCAGAGACTTCGTTATTATAGACATTACTGATTCTGATTTTTTTTTTTTGGCGACATGACGTACGCCCAGTTAATAGGGAAGTTAGGCAACTCAAAAATTCAGAAAATTCTAAAACATTGCGTGAAAATAGGGTAGTTCATCAACACAAAATTTTTTTATTCGTGCGGAATTACTGTTGATACAATATCTTTTCTTTTACTATGTTGCAAGCTTTTTTACTATGTAGTTGTTCCCAAATTAAATGATATTTTATAAAAATAATAATTTCTTTATTCATACTTTGTTTTTAATTATCTATTTAAATGTACACATACCTTTATACACTATAAAAATATTTGAGACTAATTTTGCAAACAGTTTGATAAACTATTATCATTATTATTATTTACTTATTGTTATTATATAAGCTCTTATTTCAATAGTTGCTGCTGTACTGATACTGTACTGATAGATTGTATTGTATTTGCCTTTCACGCTACTTCGCGCAGCCTCATACGCGGTATGAGACTAATACGTTGGATTATTAGGACTCGCAAATAGAGTTTTCATTTATATTTGAAAAATGAATTTTCGGAATATAATTATCATATACATCGCCGTTTTCAGCATAAAATGCTCTTTAATTTTAGTTACATAAACATTAACAAATTTTTGAAAATAAGGAGTGGTAGTGGTGGGAGTATACAATAAATAATTAATTAAAAAAAATTTTTTTATTACAGTTCTGTATTTATAAAATCATTCAATTTTTAATCTGGAAATTTTTTCCTATCCCTTACAGTTTCAACGATATTTACTTCGAAAAAAAAACCGATTTTTTTCAAAGGGATGTTTAGTCTTTCACCCTCTAAAACTGAAATTCTGCACAAACAAAAAATACTTTTGTGGATGAATTACTCTATTTGCACATCAATTTCAGAATTTTTTGAATTTTTGTGTTGCCTAACTTCCCTTGTCAGTACGAACGAGAGGAAAATTAGAATTGAAATACATCATACTCGGAATTTATAGTAGTATCTCAGAAGTAATGATCGATATATGTGTATTTTCTAAAATTGAGAAATATATCTTTGGCGAAGATTCAATGTATGTACATACATATGATGCAATGTAATATATACTGTGTCCTAAAATTCACCACTATTAAAAATCTATAGTACACACGTGAATTATAAAGTTTATTGTTTTTAATCGAACTTTTCGCATCTCGGTTCATCTTTTTTTCTTCGCATTATATGAAAAGTGAAAAGTAAAAAGTAATCGTGCAAAAAATTCAACTAAAAAGAATAAGCTTATTGTTTTTCAGCCTCGGTAATAAATTTTGAAATGAAATGAAATATGATAATGCAGTAAGGACAGAAGTTAATAAAGTTGTTAGTAGGTTGTTAATAAAGTTGTTAATAATGCAGTAAGGACCGTTTTTGACGTGATTAGAGCATTCAAGTATACAACAATTTGACATTTTTTATCTATAAAAAGTAATTTTATTTAATGTTATTTGTTAAATTTTTTATATTGAAATATATTTACAATACAATTTTTTAAAATAAATATTACTTATTATTGATAATTATAAATAATTATAGATTATTAATAATTATAATAATTATAATTAATAATAATTATTATAGATAATAATTAATAATTATATCAATAATTATAAAAGATATCAATAATTATAAAAAATTATTAATAATTATAGATATAGACACATCAAAAATGTTAGAGGAGTTCTTTGTAAGTTGGACATCTTTGTAGGTTGGATACCTCTTGACATTTCGAATATTTGCAGTGGAAACACCAAACTCCGACTGTCGTCTCTAAAATATTAAACTTTACTTTTTATGTGATTTTGGAGCGAAAAGACACGCCACAGATTTCTGTACCAAACAAATTGTGAAAAAAACATCGAAAAAAAAGTGAAAATTAAGATTCCCATTTTTTATTAAGGTTATAAATTGAATAATTTTCATCGAAAATTGAAGGTGAATATATGTACTGTGCTCTATTTTTTATGTATTTTCATAATGTAAAGAGAATTCCGAACAAATCATGAACTGAATTTTTTTTTCAATGCACTTCTAAACGTCAACAATTTTATAGGTTGGACACTTTTTTTCTTTGTAGATTGGACACCCATTTTTTTTTCATTTTTCACGACGCAATTATTTATGATTTTTTGATGTTTGAAATTCTTATTAAGTGAAATAAAAAGTGTTTTTATTGCATTTTATTAATGAAATTATTAATGAAATTTTCGGTGATTTTTTCCAAATTAATTTTTCCAAATTTTCATTCCAATTTTTATTAATTTTTCCTCTTCAAAGCCTATTTTCATTCAAATTTTCATTTTTTTATTCAAATTTTTTTATTCAAATCAATTGAGACCAATTAATAAATTGAAGAAATTTCATAAATTTTGTAAACATTGTATTTTTACTTGAGTTTTTGTGCATTTTTAGTTTTTGGGGGGGGTTTCCAACCTATATTAA
Source organism: Atta cephalotes (assembly GCF_000143395.1). NCBI lineage: Eukaryota > Metazoa > Arthropoda > Insecta > Hymenoptera > Formicidae > Atta > Atta cephalotes. The sequence continues at coordinate 21,174 of NW_012130106.1, read as the reverse complement.
AAAATTTAAGGAAGTCGTTTTTGAGCCTTTTTTTGAATTGGCTATAAAAAAAGAATCCATTAAACCCAATGATTTTTTTTGTCCACAATATAACTATTAACCTCAGCTTTCAGACAGTATCTTGATATCAACGATATGTTGATTCTCATCTGAGTTATGAGCAAAAATGGGGTCCAACCTACAAAGAATTCCCCTACTTATTTTACTTTTTATACTAATTGTATTATATATTATTATTATTCATTACAAATTGATGTGTATTAATAAAAAAACTGTTACTTACATGACACAACAGCCAAACACACAGCCTATACTACACACACACATATTTGTCGCCATTTTGAGACATTTCCGTTGAATGTCCAGACTCTTCTTTTAGAAACTCTAGCCTGCATCGTACGCCAGCGACCAATATCATTTTTATAAAATGATGTAAACTACGCGCATATCACATTTTCGACACTGTCGATAAAATCGTGGTGTCGATAAATGGATTTGGTGCTATATGCACAAACTGAATAAAGATAATATTAATTTACAAAAAAATTTTTTTTAATCAAATAAAGTGTTTCTTATAAATTTTTAGGACTTGATTAGAGGGCGTGTGTGCAAGCAGTGCGAGTGCCTCTTAGCGTTACTCTATGCGTTTCTGTACGATAGTTCAGCAAGAGACTCATTCGAGAACTAATTAAATAGTCTAGTGCGAAATAAAGGCCAGTAATTGGAGGGGAGGTCGGTAGAAATATGGTAGAGGAATAACAGGCGAGATGAGATAGCAGAGATTAGGGCAAATAGAAAGGTGCGCGAGAGCGACGAGAAAAAAGAAAGTTGATCGGCGTCGGTAAGGCAGAGAGATTCAAAAGATAATAAATAGCGATTATTGACAAGCGAAAAATCACAGATATGTTCCAAAAAGGTTTCATTTGATATGTCAGAAGAGAAAAAGTTAGAGAAAAGAATAAAAGGAAATAAAGAAAGAGATTAGAAAGAAAGGAAACAGTGAGAAAAGAAATAAGAGATTTAGTAAAAAGGAAAGTAGCAAGAATTAGAAGAAATATAAAAAAAGATGTGGATAGAGAAATTAGAAAATTAAAAGAAGAAGGAAAAGAAAGAGAGGAGAAATTTAGAGAGAAAAAATAAATACTGATTAAGAGAAGAAGAAAGGAGGTGCCTTTTCTGTAATGCATGTGAAGAATTACACAAAACATTATGTTAATGAATGTAAGGAGAAAGTTTTGAAGAGTTAAGAATGGCGATAAGATAATAAGGAAAATATGGGGAGAGGACTTAGACGAATTTAAAGGAAGAGTTAAAAATTTTAAAAATTATAGAAGAGCAGAGAGAAGGTAAAAAGGAAGGAATTAGAAAAGGATACATTATTATGAGATGACAATGATTAGAGTATAAAGAAAATAGAGCTAATTTAGGTTAAGTTAGGTTAGATTAGGTTAGGTTATGCTAGACTAAGATTAAATTAAGATAAGATTTAATATAGTTCGGTTTTAGTTATTTATCCAGTTTAAGTTTAGTCAAATTTAAGCCACTAGTACTGAAATTTCGGTTTGGAAACAGTGCTAGTGGAATTTGGAATTTTTTTATACGAGTCGGAACATTCTTTGCAATTGTTGATAAAGTCTACATCTTTTCTTCTAATAATTCTTTGTATTTTATTTTATTATTCTACTCCTGCTGAATAACATTACTTTTATTTGTACTTTATAGTTTATTTAATATAATCTTATTATGTCATTTTTGTATTGAGGAATTTCAGGGAATAATGTCTCTTATCATAAATGCTGACAACTATTAGTTGTCTCTTACCATAAATGAGCACAAAATCAAGGAAAAATATCATCGACTCTATCAAAATCTAGCTAGACTAATTCTAGTTCGAAACGATTTTTCTCGATTTTTAAATGAAATTTAAATGTTAGTCTATCTTATGTTTCCAATATCATTTGGATAAAAATACTACTAGTGTCACTGCTACTGCAGTAATATTACTACGCAATACTGAGCCAGTAGTGTTATTATTGTAGTAGTATACGACGACATATGACGTAACATAGAACTACTTCCAGTAATTGTAATATTTGGTAAAAAAATTTATTAGAGTCAAAAATACATACACACACATATATATATATATATATATATATATATATATATATATATATA
>NW_012130106.1:9435-12251 GCF_000143395.1 Atta cephalotes | reverse complement strand
GAGAGAGAGAGAGAGCGGATTAGTTGTAAATTAAATTAAGTTAGAGTAAGTCAGTATAAAAGTTATGTAAATAATGTATAATCCTAAGGGAAAAAAACAAATGTACATACATACATACATACATACATACATACATAGTAAAGAATTGAAAAGAAAATTGTTAGTTTAATCATAGTTATCGTAAAACCTAATCGTAAGTTTAATTTTAATTCATTCTGTGATATAATATTATGAAATTATAATAGATATGACTAGTTTTGATATTATGTATAATTTATACATATATAGAGAGTACGTAAGTACACAGTATAAAGATATTTATTTATAATAATTAAAAAGTACTCATGTACACACGTCTATTTTATTTTTATTTCAACTTTACTGAGAGTTCTTAAACACTATTCACTGCATTCACATTATATTAATATGTGCCTGAAATATAAGTTATAAGAAACATTACGCACTGTTTCCTTTTAATTATAATTTTTATATTGTTAATAGAGTAATTATATGTATAGATCGCATTAAATTTGAGTAAATATTAAGGTTACAAATAAGTATGCAGTTACATATAATTTTATACAAGAAGAGGGAGGGGGATGATATTTTGTCCTCGTCGAGGGCCCAAAGATGAGCCAGTTCGATGCTGACCTTTATATAGAAAGCACCCGTAGAATTCTCAAGAATTAATGTTAAAAAAATTAATGACAATAATGTTAATAAATGTAATAATATTAATAAATAATTTGATACTTAAGATCGACTAAATGTATGATTAATGTACGAGTTTTACAGTTTTGACACAACACGTGGGCATTTCTACAAACCAAATAGAATATGCTAATTAATTATTTAGAAAAAAGATTGATAAATTACAATAAAGGAAATAGTTTATAAATGAATAAGAAGCACGATTTTTTTATAGATATCATTATACATACTCTAATTATTGTTGCTACATAAAACTTAAAGAATTTTGCTCTTAATCCCTCATCTTAATCCCCATCTCAAACTGAATAAACTTCTCGAAAGAATAATGCAGTTAAAGAGGACGCAAAATCTGATTTACGTACGATGTAAGATTCCGCTTTTTGATTCTAATCTAATGTATGTACATACATAGCAACTATGGTAATGACCATGTTGCTTTTTACAATTTTGGACAAAATTGATTTAGGAGCAGCTGCCATTTTGGATTACTGCGCATTCTCGAGAACGAAATACCTTATATTCTTATACTATGAATGTGGCATCATTGATATCGTAAAGATTTTTGTCGCAAAAGGAGAAGAAAAGAATAGGATGATCACGTAACAAGAGCACACGAAAATTAACTGATAAAAATAGCAAGGGATCTCAAACCATGGGAAAAAAAACAACTAGGAAAACCGTCAAAGAGATGAGCAGAAAATTAGAAGTCATTTTCAGGAGAAAGTCCAAACGCATGAAGAAAAACAGGTATTTAAGCCTAAATAGAAAAAAAAGAAAAAGGTGAATAAAATGCCTTGCAGTGCTCCAAGTTGCACTAACTCATAAAGAAGGATATTGCTGCACAACATTTCAATAAGATCTGAAATTGAAAAAAAATGGATTGATGCTGTCAGAATTTCTGATTGGAAACTTTCAAAATCAGCTGTACTGTGTAAGATTAGTATTGAAGCGTGCATATAAATGTTTTATAACTTCCGTCAAAAAAATCAACAAAAATAACATCAATGTTATAATTTCTCATTCAATATCAATATATTAAATTCAATATAATGTGTATGTACGATTACGTTACGTGAAAAATTCTAACATATTAATGTTAATTGGTGAGACAGATATTTTTCTCTAACATATACCTTTTATTTTTTAGGTTCATTTCCACTCATCAGAAATTATCCCAATAGAAATTTGTTCAGATATGCCGGATTTAGCTTGCACCGGATCAGATCCAAATATATAATGTCTTGATAGGGTATATCGAATTCGGTATACCGGATTCGATAATTGTGTGGCCTTTTTTATGTTGAACGAAAATAAAAATTTTTGTCGGGCACACGGAAAAGACTTACACAATTTATCGGATCTGGTATATTGAATCCGATAAACCAGATCCGGTAATTATTTGGGCCTTTACTACAGACTGAACAAAAACAAAAAAATTGATAGATAGAAAGGGTCGAGTTGAGCATGCCGGATTCGATTCTAAGTCAGCTATTCAAATCCGGGTCTAATAAGAAATGTAACTTAATTTCATGATTTGTATGCTATTGTATATTCGATACTGACAAGGTAAGAATAAGATTCTGATCTGGTACTGATATGGCAAGAATAAGATTAATTCTAATCAATTATATACGTAGGTCGTTTGATAAGTTTGGTAAATTTCTAGCGAGATTGGCGCGCAAAAAAGTACTCTTTCAAGACAACGCGCCGTCCCATAAGTCAACCGTTGCAATGACAAAACTACGAATTGGGCTATGAATTGATTCCTCATCCACCCTATTCTCCGGATTTGGCCCCGTGTGACTTCTTTCTGTTCCCAAACTTAAAAACTTGGCTCGGTGGGAAGAAATTCTCTCAAATGAGGAAGTCATTATCGCCGTCAATGAGTATTTTGCAGACTTTGAGACAGCCTACTTCAAATGACTACCAAACGTGAATTATGCGTCCTTTCTGGCTGAAATTTAGCCTGAAGGGATTCGAAGAGTGGATCTTTCGAGATGTCGCGTCATCAAATAGATTGTAGCGCCATTTTATGGAAATTTACCAAACTTATCAAACGACCCTATATATATATATATATATATATATATATATATATATATATA
>NW_012130106.1:0-3877 GCF_000143395.1 Atta cephalotes | reverse complement strand
ATTATTATTATATAACATATATATATATATATATATATATATATATATATATATATATATATCGACATATATACCTTCCATTTTAACAAATACTTTTACACACTTAGTTTAACTTTAATGTTCTAGCTTACTATAGTTTAACCTATATACTATATACTATAGTATAACACTTAAGTTTATTATTATTGTAATAAACAACAAAACTATTGCCTAGCGGTGAATTGAGCGTTCATAGAGAAGCACACGTATTCGAATTTAAATAATGGAACTAATCCGCTTTACAAAATAAAAGAAGAAAATTAGAAGGACAAAAAATCAAAATCTAAAGTTGCAGAATAATTATTGTTCAAATAAAATAGGCACTCGATTGACTGTCGCAATACTTGCTTTGTCTTATCCAGATTCGAAGACGATAATTCATCGTCGCGGATCACAGTTGTCTTCGAGCACTTGTTACGTTAAGACGTCCTATTCCACTGTCTCAGATGTACATCTAATACTTCTTCTTAATTTAATTCTATCTTTCTCGTACGCTGTTTGTATGTTGTGCTGATCAACTTCAATCCTAATTCTAGTTTATCGTAGACCTGAAAGGTAATTAATTATTATTATTATGTATATCCAAGGCTTATATATATATTTTTCGCAGTTTTTCGTGTCAATAATTATGAGTTCTTTTTACACAGTGTGTATTATGAAATTATTCAAAATGGATTCCAATCGAAATTATTCAATTATTCCCCAGATTTTTATTGTATTTTCTAAGGAATAATTCCGATCAGAATCCATTTCAAATTTCATAATAGATGTTTTGAGAATCAAATTTCTTGTAAAACTCGGAAAGAATGCCAGAAATTCATGAAATGCTATAATACAAATAGTATATAAATTTCTGATCCATTCTCTCCCCAAGTTTTACAAGAAATTTCATTCTTTGTTCCAAATATGATTCCAATTAAAAACCTATTCTTGCAATTATTGACAAAAAGCTGCATAGAATCATTAGTAACCAAAATTGTATTGAACGTATTCATTAGATTTCCTACTACATGTTATGCCATCATAGAAACCAAATGTTACTATGTAATTAGAAAAAAATTCAGCACGAACTCTTTGTTCAAATCAAGTCAGTACATTTTTTTTAATTATATAAAACAAAAGTAATAAATACCTTAGAGCTAATCGTTGTTCTGGACTAAATGCACGTTTATTCAGTTTAGTCAAAAAAGATCTTGTCATTGTAACAGAAGATTAAAAATTTCCTTTTTCATCCTTATCGATAAAATATATCAGGACCATCATATTTCAATTCCTAAAAGAGGTGATGAAAATCCCCATATAAAGATCGTGTCACAATAATGAGTCTCACCATCTTCTATGTAACTATCTTTTATTTCACTTTCTTGTTTGTAGTAAAGACAATAAGCGTAATAATTAAAACTGACAAAATAAATACGTCTTCATCATCCATATTTATAGAAATTTGTGTGACGCTCAAGTATGTATAAGTTCAAAATATACCTAAAAATATAAAAATATATAAACAATAATAAAGTAGAAATGGACCGATAAAAATAGTTCAACACAAATAATAACGCGAATATCTGTCAAAACGGGTCATAGTTTTTGAATAATATTTTTAGTCCAATATTGATGTTATGTTAAAAAACACTTATGTTAAATTACAACTGCTTTCACATATATAAATAATTTATTATATTCTTTTTACTTTATAAAATTAACAAAAAGAAGAGCATACAACCACAAGTTTTTTGTGTTATTTAATATGTAATCAAGTTTATAAAAGATTTAGACGTTTCGGCCATAATTTGGCCATCTTCAGTATATTTACAAATATCAATAAAAAACGCAGAATTTACATAAATTTAATATTAAAATTCAACGATCATAAATATAATTATAAATCAACGCTTTCTTCTTTCCTCTTATACAAATACATCATAAAACGTATAATAGTTGCTGAGCCAATTAACATATTACAAATTATGTATGGTAGAATGAGAATTGCCAAATTCTAATTTAAAATAATTATAATATCGTTAATATCTTCTAGCCAATTTAATAAGGATTTACAATTCGTTACCTGTTTTACAGACAAAATGATGAGTCTTAAGCAATTTCTTCACGCAGATGGAAACTCGTCGTGATATTGTGTATTACTATTTGTCATACATTAATGTGTGTCCGTATTTATATGTGCGTCAAAAGTTTAGATTCTAGAATTAAACTTTTTGATTTAAACTTTTATATTATTTTAAACTGTGAAAGAGATCTTTCTTTAGAATAGGCAAATAAACATCAGGCAATCCTTCAATGTCATTTTGCTTATTTATATTATTTATTTGACTTTTTATATATAACATCTCAGAAATTCTTCTTTTAAATAACGATTGTTCTGTGTCTAAAATTCTAACATTATCCAATTCATGCTTCTCATTAACTTGATGGCGTATAGACTACTGACATATCGGTAGTGGATTTTCTTAGTGTCAACCTTATGTTCTTTTCTAATTTTTTAATTTTCTTTTTGTTTGACCGACGTAAGAAGATTCACAATTTATCTTATAAACCACACCACAATGCTCCTCTTTACATAAGCGATCTGTTTTTATAAATTTATCTATAAATTTATCTATATCTATTAAGTTTATTGATAGGTTTGTAAGCAATATTAAAGCCATAACTGTGATAATTTATTAAATTTTTTCGAAACTTTACTTAAATAGTATTACAAAAAACTTCTTTATTAAATTAAATTTAGAATCGTTTTCCTTGTTATTGCAATCATTATTTTTATCTAAATTAATTCTATTTTCGAAAGTTTTTATTCAATTTTTGATAGTTGAAAAAATGAATTCAAGAGGATAACCATTAATTAACAAAGTGTGAAATATTTTTTTCATGGAATTTTTTTCATGCATGGGATAAAACAATTCCAAAGAATCTCCTTCATTTTATCCTTATGCACAGACAATATCATCAATGACAATGTCATCAACATAATGGAAATAAAAGGATGCAACAATATTATTAGTCATGAGAATTTCCTGTTCTAAATCTTGTAAAACAATGTTCTGGAATTGTTTAATTCGTATCATGATAGGATTCACAGTAGATTATGACGACGAAAATGATATTAATTTTTTAGACGTAAAACTGATGAAACAAGAAGAAAAATTATTTTTGACATATATAAAAAATCAACTAATTTAGGGAGATATCTTAATTATTATTCTAATAGTGCACAATCCAATAGTGCACAAAAGGGGTAATCATCGGACAGAAACTGTTTTTAGCCCATCCAAAATTCCACGAAAAAAATATTTCGAACTTAGTTTGTTACACTTTGTTAATTAATGGTTATCTTCTTGAATTCATTTTTTTCAACTATCAAAAATTGAATAAAAACTTTCGAAAATAGAATTAATTTAGATAAAAATAGTAATTGCAATAACAAGGAAAACGAATCTAATTCTAATAAACGATTCTAAATCTAATTTAATAAAGAAGTTTTTTGTAATATCATATTTAAGTTAAGTTTCAGAAAAATTTAATAAATCACACAGTCATGGCTTTAATATTGCTTACAAACCTATCAATAAACTTAATAGATTTATAAAAACAGGAAAAGATCGCTTATTAAAGAGGAGCATTGTGGTGTGGTTTTAAAATAAATTGTTTGGATTGTGAATCTTCTTACGTCGGTCAAACAAAAAGAAAATTAAAAAACATGAATAAAAAAACACAAGGTTGATATAAAAAAATTCACTATCGATATGTTAATAGTTTCACGCTACCAAGTTAATGAGAAACATGAATTGGAATGAATGTTAGAATTTTAGACACAGAATAATCG
>NW_012130105.1:2523885-2526112 GCF_000143395.1 Atta cephalotes | reverse complement strand
CTCTCTTCTCTCTCTCTCTCTCTCTCTCTCTCTCTCTCTCTCCCCCCTCCCCTCTCTCTCTCTCTTTCTCTCTCGATATGGACCGAAGTCTATAATATTGTATGTCTGTATTGTTGTCTGTAATTTTTCCCTCTCTCCCCTCTCTTTTTCTCTCTCTCTCTCTCTCTCTCTCTCAATATGGACCGAAGTCTGTAATATTGGCGCCTCGCCAGGAGACATAAGATCTGGCGCCATAGTGCTTACGAACTTATTTCTTCAATGTGAAACTTGTTTGTTTTTAACATAAAATATTTTCAATAGTTATGCCTTTCACATTAAAATTTAGTTTAGTCTATAAATTAAATAAAAGATAAACCAAAAATTTATTCTTAAAAGTCTTTTTCTTTTATTATTAATATTTATATTTCAATAATTGGTGATATCTTTCCGATAATTGCTTTTATTAAAGAAAAATATTTGTATAACAAATCCCGTCCATAATTCAAAAAATAGTTTTGTATAGGTATTTACATATATTTATATAGCAAATAGAAACAATTTTGATATAAACTGTTTTGAACGTGAAAATCTCTGTGAGTAAGAGATCTGATTGGCTCTGATTTCATTTGATTACGTGCAATATGGCCGAAAAGTCGATTAAAAACGCCACAGATGCATATCGCACTTATCTACTTATATACTTCGTTCTTATGCAAATATCTGGTTTAAACTGTTTTTATTATTATGATTTGTTGCAGCAGTCGTATTAATTATTACTTATCATCTGTACATTGCAGTCTTGTTATGTAATATAATATTATAAAGGTAGCTTAAATGCATACACCATATCGATAGAGTCTTTGTGAATATATTGTTATTAAAAAAAATATTGCTTATGTTTCTTATAACATCGTATGCAAAACAATGTGTGTTCAGTGGCAATAAGCATCGTAATGATAATACCCTATGATAACATAAGAAGCATCATTAAGAAATTCACTAAATGTATTGCAATTTGCACGTAGAACCGAGTGTGAAACTTTTAGTATTACTTATGTAATACTAAAAAAAAGTTGAAGTTGCCGAAAGCTAATCAGAGATATTCTCATCTTTGCAAGCTATTTACATACGTCAAATGTAACTAGGAAAAAAGGAAAAATATGAATTCGCGTACTGTATAAGAAACGACGACGATGTATTTAAAATTACATTTTAAAAACACATTGTACTATCATCGTTTAAATAAGTGATATGAATTAGGACACACTGAATTGTTTTTGTTTTATTAATCTCTATTCAAACTAATGAAATTATTAATGAATCTTTTTTTTAATAAAATACATTGAAAATGTAAATATTACAGATACAAATTAAATTATAACAATATAAAAAGCATATTTTATAAACTTGTAAATTTTCTTCCAGATATTTTTACGAATTTAATATCCTTGTATTTGATTGCATTTGACGTTCACATAATTATAAAACATAATTATAAAACTACATTTTTCTTTATAATTTGTTTATCATTCAATATTTTTATTTTCAATATTTTTATTGAAAAAATACATCATATCACATCATATCTCAGTTTTTCTTCATAAACTGCTGTTTAATAATATTCCGATAAAATGAAATATTTCATTGACGAGTCAAAAATATTGAATTTAGATAATTATCTTGAATAACTGTCCGCGAATATTATTGGTGACAATAATTATTAAAAATCGTAAAAACGACACAGTTTCCATTTATTAAATTGAGGAACCGTAAAAAAATTGCTAAGTAAATCAATCGCATTTATGAATTAAATGAGGGTGTACAATTCTATCACAAATTGCGTTTTTTACTCGGTTTTTTGTCATTCCAAAAAAATATTTTGTTTGCTGAGATTGTTAATGCGAGCGCATGGAGAGTTTAAGACTTGATTTATGATCCTATGGGACATATTCGGTGTAATTTGTTTAAATGTCGATAACGTTATCGTGTGTACATCTAGATTTTGCCTTTTGCTTTGTTTGGTTCCGATATTTTTGTACAGGAATGCGAACCGTCTCGTATTGCGTCGTTTTGACGAGCCATTAGCCAAACAAGTGGCGTCCGCTTTCAATCAAAGAAGAATGCCTGACAAGTGGAAAAAATTCGCGGAAAATAAACTGCGCTCGCTTCCCTGAAGCAAGAAATTATTTTCCCTATCGCATATGAGAGGCTGGATGTTATCACTCGTTCATTGTTGATTGGAAATTGA
>NW_012130105.1:2514997-2518996 GCF_000143395.1 Atta cephalotes | reverse complement strand
ACCGGTTCCGTTCGTTCTCGTAAGGAAAAGGAAAAGTAAGAATTAATAGTACGTCTACTAATAAATAAGTAAGTAAGTAAGTAAGTTAGTATATATGTGTGTGTGTGTGTGTGTGTGTGTGTGTGTGTGTGTGTGTGTGTGTGTGTGTGTGTGTGTGTGTATTAGAAATAAAACAATATGTCTTCTTTTATTAATAACTTTTTAACGAATACCGACTGCCAATTAACACCTCTTAGAGATTACACAGAGCCATGACCTTGATCGTATCAAGATCATTGAAGATGGCTCTCTTTTTTTTAATATTTACCAAATTTATTTAATGAAATTTTATTATTATTCTCATTTGAAAGTCTAGAAATGTCAAAATAATTATCACATATACAACGTTGAGTAATATCATTTTCGATCGTGTTCTTATCATTCGCTTGTTACGTCTATTATACTATATTGTGTAGATTTTTATTCTTATCTTGTAAATAGCAGATAAAGAAAATATGGAAGACAATAATATGTTGGACAATAACAATTACTTGCATCACTTCCACTTTTTGATAAAATTGTAAAAACGGGCACTTAAATTATAGAAAAACTTTGTTCTAGAAACTTCATTCATTTTGAATATTTCTTGTCTGAATACTATTTTAAAATGTGATCTGTTTAAATAATTTAATTAAATAATTTAATTTAAAATATCAAAAATATCAATTGTGAAAAAAGAATCATACTTGATTTTTTTTAAATATTGACGCAATTCACTCATGATACTTTCGCGAGATTAAGATATTATCGTCGTGACGTGTTTCTGAATTGTCGTTCTTATTCAGCCGATGTCGTGTCAGACATGTAACTCTTATTTTCATACGTATCTATTTTCATTTTATATAGAATTTACTGCTCGCACATTTCCTAAAAAACAATTATTATTTATTGTCAATACTCATAGTGTATATACAAGTGTGTGCGTTGTAGATTGTATTTCCAAAATTTACTGTCAATACTGAAAATCTATAATAGTTTACGTTTTGAGTACTATAGATTTTCAATTCTGGCAGTATATTTTGGAATACAGGCATAATTGTCAACTTAAATTTATACGGTATTATCGATCATTAAAAAACTATAAAAGACTTAATCCTTACTTTATCCTTACGTCTGGCTACAGAGACTTATTCACAGTCCGAATGTAATCAGACAACTGTCGGACTAAGAAGTTTCGTTAGTACTGAGCTTTCATATATAATTAATTATAAATAATTTTCGCTGTTACTCATAAAATCTCTTGCAATATGCATGTATACAATATGTATCTCTTTAAATTATACATTCTGCACATTCACATTATTCAAAATAAAACATTCCAAGAAATATATTTGCTACATATGTATACATTATTTTATACATTATCCATACACACTTATATGTATACATATATTACATATTTTTGTTATCATTTTTAACAATTTATATTATTATAAATAATTTTTATGTTAATACTTAAAACAAATATAAATGCATAATAGAAAATATATCTATTTGTCGACGAAATGTATTTTATTGTTATTAGCACTTATAATGTGCACATCATATTTTAATTTTTGCCATTATATAATTTGCTAAGGTTGGATAATTTTATAATCTATTACACAGTATAATCCTTACATGCCTACGCTTATTCTGCATAAATCTCCATCAAAGTCTCACCATGCGCCTACACCTGCATCACCACCTATAGTACTGTCTACAACACTATCATCACCTAGAATCCCTGAGAATGCTTTCTCTAATCATTTAAAAGACCGAATAAGTTATTTAAAATACACTCCATGTAATTAGTGGGGATCAACTTTAGATTTTTGAAAAAAATAAGCTAAATTGCTTAAAAATAGACAATTTTTTGTTACATTTTTATTATACCCTTCAGGTATTTCAGACGATTATGTACGAAAATTTATTTTAACAACGATTTGACGGCACTTTGTTAGTAGAGTTAGGTGCTGTACAGTTCATAGGTAATTTTCTTCGTCCATTGAATCGTCAAGAAGAAATTGCCAATACTTCGCATATGTTATCAAATAAACTGAGAACAAGTTGCACAAACGATGAATTTGTTATTAGAATGCGATAATGTGTCCACGAACGCTGATAACAATTTCTCTATAGCTTCTGAACTTCTTCTTTCCACAATCTCTGTGGATTACCTTTAATGATTGTCTGAGCAATGACTCTGTCGTTCTACTTTATGACTCTGAAAAATGACGAATAAGCATCAATCGCACATGATTATGATTTTAAAATATTACCAATAATCTAGTATAATATATGAACTTTCTTATCAAAACAAATCTGTAAAGTTTTCTATATATTGAAATTTATTTTATTAAAATCCTCTTTAACGAAACACATTCTTTTTCATTAAAACGAATAGGAATAAGTTTGACGCAAGTCATTATCATACATGATAAGATTATATCATACTTGACGGAATATAAACTTATTATTTTTTAATTTTATACATATTTACTTGCAATTTTAAATTGATTGAGACAGAACAAAACAGTTTATGTTACAATCTTTATTTGCAATTAAACATATAATAACATCAGGAGTTTTTAGTTGTGCTGCAAATCTCTAAGTATGCCATGAAAGTTTTAAAGAAGGTACAAAGAAGAAAAAATGTAGAAAGAAGTAAAAAACCGAGTGAGATGCGAGATTAGAAATGTTTTAAAAATTGTAAAAATTATCGAAATTGTATTGTTTACTCTAATTTTATCGAAAGCAATATCATTATTGCGCGCAATAAAATTACTTTTCAAATGATAAAATAAAAACTAAAAAATAAAATAATAGAACTTTACTTTTTATTTCTGAATGTCATGTTAGCAATCTGATAATATCCATTGAGCACTTAAGCGTCATCTAACCTGACAAATATACCTTGAGAAATTTGACTTTGTTATTTAATGTGCCACTAAAAAAGGTTAAAAATGCAAAAAATACACATGCCACAATAATATATCTTAATAACTGTATTATTATTATTATTAAATATATTATTACTATTGTTTTATATCTGATTTGAATGTATATCAAGTTATGGAAGAAAACTCTTGATGAGTACAAATGACAATTTTTTTTTTTTTTTCTTGAACTTACTTACCATCTAAACTACCTGAATTTTGATGAGCCTAGATACAGACGGCAAATGCTACGGTAAATGCTAAAATCAGATGTAAAATCTTATACTCCATATTTTTACGAGTGTTGCAGTCGAAACTCAAATGATTGCTGTGCTAATGAAATTCATGTTGCTCATTTGGCATATTTATAAGAAAAAATGCTGTTAATTATAATGCGAAATAATTACTAACTATGCATGTGACATATTTTTGTTCTCGCTTATTTCATATAAAAGTATATGTATTTTTTGAAATGCAATTTTATAATTTATTTTCCTACAAATAAAATTTCAAATCCGGTGATTTCGTGAATTTGCGGCAAAAGATTGAATATTAAGTGTTCAAATTATGATGCTCTGTAATTTATAATAATAGATTTAAAATTTTTAATTTCCTTGTTAGATCTATATTTCATGTAGAGGAATGTGTGTTTTATTGTGTTCCCTTTTAATTATGATATAAAGACAAGGGTATGCTCGTCCAGTGATAGACCATTGTGCATGCAACAAGCATACGTCATATTCAACCAACCTCGGCTATATTCGGAGTGGTTCGTGTCCGTGAAATATAGCCACCATTCACTATAGCTACGTGGGATGGGATAACTTTCCTGGCGTCCGAGTATTGTGGTAACATACTAGAATGAGAATTGTAGAAGTTATTTCAAATCAATTATTTTAATCTTGGAGACAAAATAAAATATCTTAAAACAAAAATTATTACTTTTGGCAAACATTGAATATATATATGTGTGTGTGTGTGTGTGTGTGTGTGTGTGTAGTACACACACACACACACACACACACACACACACACATATAAG
>NW_012130105.1:2502458-2510209 GCF_000143395.1 Atta cephalotes | reverse complement strand
AGAGAGAGAGAGAGAGTTATTGATCTTGTAATATATTATCTAATATAAATATATCTATATCTAATATATCTATATCTAATATATCTATATCTAATATATCTATATCTAATATAAATAATAAATTAAAAATGCTTTCATTTACATGTTTCGTGAACGAGTTAGTTATAGTTTGAATCATAAATTATTTTTCGGCCGCTTTTAATCATCATCATTATAATTCATAATTTCTAAATGTACTTGAATATACATGTTGTTATCTCTTGATTGGTAATTATTGTGCGAGACTGCGTGTCAGTCCCGCGATGGTCCGCGATTAATTTATGATAATGTTGTTGCTTTGAATCCGCTGCGAGAAGAAATCATCTACTTGAACTGCTAACGAGATCGCGCAGCTATTTTTGAAATAGTCATCACAAGATCTGTTTTGATCTCGAATTCTCATTGGACTACAAGTGTTACAACACATATTCGCCGGCAGGAAGTTATTTTCACTCCAAAAGTAATTTTCTTTATTATATTTAAATATCTAGATAAGTATCTACAAATATTTTTTTTATTTAAACGCTCTATTATCTGGAATTTATAATGTATTTATATTGAATCGATCAGACATAAAAATGATTAATATTAAAAAGTTGAATTAAATCTGATATTAAAATAATATTTTTTAATATTTTCGTAAAGATAATTGCACGATTTTTCCATGTCATAGTACATTATAACATGAAAAATTTATATGGAAAATTTCATAATTGTGTTGCAGACACATGGTTTTTGTTTTTTTATCAGAACAAGTTTTGAAACAAGCTACAATTATTGCGATATGTAGAAAATACAAAAAATTTTTCCGTCACACGTGGAACTTGGCTGTAATTAGTAATATATGTATAATCAAACATTTAATAATAATTTTACAGTATATTAAATAGAAATAGAACAAGAAGACATATACAAGTTTTATAAGAACAGCAATGGCAATGAAGGTAATACAGTTGACTACGATTGATTAGAGTTGATTATTGTTAAATGATTATTATGTAAATTTTTTCTTCTATATACAATGACGCTGATAGAAGTTTAAAATTAATATTAGAAAGTGTGCAGCATAAAGGATTTATAAAAGCATCTTCATTATCAGTTGCAAATGAATTGTTTCGTTTGCGAATTTTTAAAAAAAAGATAAAAAAATTATTAAAGCTTTAACAATATTAAATTTGTACAAAATCTATTAGCAAGAGATAAAAACATACAAGATATTTATTTTTTTGCCACGTAAAAATAACCTTATCAAACGATTTTTTGTGCATTCAATATGACTTTTCATAGCGATATTACTGATCGAAACGTCAAGAAACATGATTGCGTGATCATATACGTCAAATATATCGCGATCCGACCATATTTACGAACCTCGTGATGGTCATTCAGTGATCATTATACACAATAAGTAGTCGATACTCGTGGCACGTGCTCGCCTCGTGAACAGATGATAGTAGAACACAATAATAGAGATGTTCAGACACGCAGCTTCTCAACGCTTTATATTAGCTCCTTTCGCACGCCAAGTTTATACAATTCTACCAGATAGGCTGATCGAATAATTTTCTAAAAAGGAAATCAGAAGGAATCAATAAATCGCTGCTTATAAATGATTTTATTTTGCTATATCGACTATCAAAATTCTCGTAACGAGCCTATTGTTGCGTTTGACAGGATAACATATAGCATGTGCATATTCGATTGTGCAACCGGAAAATTTCCCATTTGTTCGTAAAAAAGTTGAAAAAAAAACAGTTATATTACAACGAGAACAGAAAAAGTACAAAGCAAAAAGAATTATCCGAGCGGAGAACATATTGTAATGTTCGCGACAATAGGCAGAATGGTATGCGAGTAAGTTCGCCGTGATTGTCTCATGAACGTTATAATTGTCATAGTCATAACATTATTCAGAATATGAACGTCTATCATTTCTCGAAGGCTGTTAAGTCGGCAATTTGTGTCGCGCGAAACACGGCACCGGAAAACGAAATAATTTTTGTCAATAATGACGTAACATGTGAAAAAAGCCTTGAGAGAAGAAAGGTCGCAGGTGTAATAATCCTTGAATTTTACATCTCAGTATGTCTTTGCAAATGCACAGCGAGAAACGCAAAGCAAAATATTGAAATACATTCAGAAATAGATTATTGAATCCTTGTTCCAATAATTGTCGATACTTACAACTGTGCGTTGAAAAATATGAAAAAGATACTTTGGATGAAAATCTATATAGAGAATATATACTTTATAAAACTGAAATATATTTTTCGTAAATCATTGTTCGCATTTACTGTGTATCTTTTAAAGTCGACAAAATTTATAATACAATTTGCATGCACGTCAGTGAGCGAACGGAAATCGGACATTGAGGAAGGAATATAGGAAATAGATTCGCGTCTTTACGGATTCTTTCGGCGCTCTCTCGTCGCAAAGATTATTGAGATCAATACATTTCAAGGAGAAATTAGAAAAGACTTATATTACGCGATGGAGAAGATTGGATGATGTTCAATTTCTTCTTCTTCACAATTTCCGCTTAGAAGAACTCATATTTTTAGGAAAATTAATTATTAACAAGATGTGTCTTTTCCTCTCTTCCTCTCTTAAAAGAAATATATTACTCCATTGAAAGGATGTCGACGGATAAATTAATCGTACATGCTGAGCTTTCTAAATTTTCTTTTAAATTTATGCTACGGCTGAAACTGTTTTAAGATTTTTATGTAACTGATCTTGGCGTCAAAGACACTTTTCTAATAGGTCAGAAAATTAAAACGTCTACGTTTTACGGTGTAATGGAATATCCGAGAATGATGTGTCGAAAGCAGAAAATTTATCCTAAAGAGAATATGATGTACGAGTTTCATATATATAGGATGTTCAGCGTAACGATCTGCATGATTTTTTAGATACTTCCGATAGTTAAAAAAAAGTTGAAAGGTGAATATTCATCTGTTTTATACAAGCTATAACATGAGATTAAAAAAATAAAAAGAATTTTTTTTAATAAAAAAATCAAAGTCATCTTAAATTTTTTAAATAACACAATTTTTTAAATATAATGTTATACAGATCAATAAAAGTGATATTTCAGTAATGATTTGAATTCGTCTTGAAGATTCCTACAATATTATGGAAACAAATTGTATTGTGCTATTCAAAAATTTAAGATGACTTTAATTTTTTAATAAAAAACAATTTAAAAAAAATTTTTTTTAATTGCAAAGTATAATTGTTTCAATCGCGTCATTTATGTGCGTACTTTCCAATAATAATCTAATAAATAACTAATGAAAATGAAATGAGAAATTAATGCTTATAAGATAATTGTTCCTTTTAATATGCCTTTAAATTAATTTGCTCGTTATTGAAATAATTATTATAAACATTGTAGCTGTAATTTTATCTGTTTGAAATCAATATTCGTTTTTTATTTATTTCTTTTTCTTATAATAGTTTTTAATCTAAAAAAAATGTCAATGTTTTATAATTTTATGCATATTTACTTTATAAAAGTAAAGAAAATGTTTTTATCCCTATTAGTATATCTATCTGCATTTGACTGATCTTAACATATAGTTACTAAAATAGATAATAAATTGATTATTTAATATTGCATAAATCATTAGGTTTTAATTATACTTGCAATTTTGATGTACACTCATATAAGTCGTAAAACAACACTTTCAATTCTAATACATATTATATAATATTGACAAGTTTAAAATTCTGCGGTATTATTGGATTCACATTTGTGATGTGTATCTTTCGAAACACATTTACTATACTTTAATAGTTAAAAAATAGAATATTATCTTTGTTATTGTATACATTAACAATTTAGCTTAAAAAAACCTCTTCCTATTTATTTATACTAATTCTTTTTATGGCTTATTTAAATAAAAAGGCACTAATAGGGATAGACACATTAATAGGAACAATTATCCTAGACTGTTAATTCTGTAGATCGTATATATACATATCTATATCATAATTGCAAATAATTTTCGCATTAAAATACATCGACGATAGAGTAGATTTTAACGATAACTAGATAAGAAAAGGAGCGTAAAAATAAGTAAAATAGTTCATTACCGTGACCTTCTTGTATCTGTTAGGAGGAACTAGGCTATTTCTGACGGCCCACATGCATCGGTTTTGCAACGATCGATAATCCGATCACTTCTCGCGGACATTCAAGTTTTTCGTCACTGAGGCGTTAGGTACATCGATCGTGCTTCCCTTATAGTTATAGGACACGTTGTTTGTTTGCGCGGTAAACCGCGAATACATGCGTATCGAGCATAGGGTGAGCAAACGAGCACATAATGTGGGAGGCATTATTATCGCTTGCAAACTTACTGTCACTTTTGCGCGGTCACTTCGCACGAAGTGGGCGATAGCGTTCCTGCGAAGACTCTATTTTTAATAAGAGTTCGTTGTAACGCGGAGAGATGACTACTATATTTGTTTTTTCAGAATATACGAAGTTCACACAACGTGTTTCTGGAAGAAACACTGAAAGAACGTATGCATTATATTCTTGTTTCAGAAAATTTAGAGGATGATAACAACTTTCATGATTGTATTTCTGTTGCCAGGAAAAAATTTTTGCTATTTGTGACTATAATTACATCATATTTATGATTACTGCTATGATGTTAATAATTACTATATGTATATAATTCTCTCTATCAACAAATATGGTTGACAATTATTATTATTATAAATATGATTACAATTTATCTATAATTATAATCATTTTCAGTTGCCAATTATATATACATATATATATATATATATACAGTTATATATATATGTACAGTTATTAATGACATTATAGTAGTAATAATCACAATCATGGTAACATGTAATTATAGTTTCAAATATCAAAAATTGTTTTCTCAATGAACACTACGGCGTATTATGGTCCGATTCCATTCTATGTAAGATTAACTTTAATCGGTCCAATTTGTTCTTAGCTTTTTCAAATTCTAAAAATTCTAAGAATTAGAAAAAGTAATAAACCGAGATTAAGTTTAATCTTACATCGATGGGATCGAACCTAATGAAATGAAACTAACGCAATCAACGAAAATGTAATGTAATAAATGATATTTCAATATTGATACGTCAATATTAATAATAAATATTTGGATTTTCAAGAGTTATACATTTTTCTTTCCGTTTTGCATTTCACGAGAAATTTAAGTAAGAAATTCAACTTTCCACATGTATAAAAAGATATTTTCTTGAATTTGTCTAAATGTCCAGGAAATTCATTTATCTTTCAAGTATTATTGCTTGAGATGAACGCAACTGTGATATAAAAAAAGAAAAAGTTTTCGTCCATGACAAATAATCAAGCAGTAAAACGCAAGCGGACTTACTGAATCTAAATTCATGTATATAGGTTTAGATCTGCTGACGTTCTTCCGGTCTTTCTCGAACTCTTTTGCGAATACTTCAAACAAACTCCACGGCATCGCGAATATTTGAGAAACGTGTGTTCATGATAAAAACGTAATTCGGATATCTGTATCTTTGGTACATTACGTATTGCTTTTTCGCGAGAAAAAGATAACGGTTCCATATATAATGATGACTTGATAAGTATATGTTTTTAATTGATAATAATGTAATAATAAACGTATACATATTGTAATATCCGACACTGTCAGTTGTCTGAATATATATTGTATTGTAACATGAAGCGTCAAATGTGCGCAAAAAAATTACATGAAATTACACGTCATATTTTTAATGATAGATTAATTAAATATTTGTCACTGAATGATTTATGACTCTCAATCGCGAAACAAAGGATGACGTGCATGTTTAACGATATCTTTTATGTCGTCAAATCTTAATCGCGTCATATATAACCTCGCTTACGTGTACAATAATGAACACTGTAGATTTGTCATCGTCAACTGCTTAAATCAATATACGTATGTGAAATTTTGGAAGCAATACGCAAAGCCAGTTTTTATCGCATCGTAATAAAAGTCAGCAAAACATGCGCAGCAAAATTGGATATAGCATGACGAAGACAGCAATTCTTGGTTGAATCAACGGTCCACTGAATGACACATATGTCTCACGTATTGCTGTGGTTCTAAATTAATTACTAATTATCGACGCAACTCATGCACACTGAAATATCGCATTTTTTAATGAGATTTTCAAACGTCATCGGATATTGTTATCCGCAAAGTTCGTTAAAATATTTTTTTGCTTATTTTATACTATTAATTCCTATTAATCGAATGTCAGTTTCCACAAAGCGAAAATAAAAGATTCTCATGAGAGAAGGAAATATCAATTATATTTGAAGTATAAAAACGAGATATTTTTTTTTAAAAGTTTTTTTTCTTTTTGATGAGGAAACATTTTTCCAATTATAATCTTAGAATTGAGCAACATTAAATACAAGGAGAAAATAGACTTCAACGTAATTCTCTTCTAAATAAAATTTCATCTTTTGAAACATAGGCGACGAGTTCTTAGATAAGTGTTGGGCTGCGCTGTCCGCTTCGAATTCGTTGTAAATCCAAATTTATCTCGCGGACTCATTGTAAGCGATCTCCAAGAAGTAGAACGAATAAGAGCAGTTCAAAGTGATTTAAATATATTTAAATAAATGCACACGAATTTAGAATATTACGAACTTCTTTTTTCATTTTTAATTTGAATGAACTGAATTAATGGAACAAAACAAATTCTTTTATTGTGACTTAAGGTTTTATTAATTTGGCGTGTGACTATTAATAGCTTGTTGAAACTGCTTACGCGAAACTATTTTGGTATGTTCTCTGTGCATCAAGAGATTGCAATAAGATGTGAATTAGGGGGATTAGATATTAAGTATCTAATTTCTCGAAACTATACTCCTCTTTGCGTAACAGGAGGAATTTCACAGTAATGAGAGGATCTTTGAAAGCTCACATGAGGTTCTCTGTTCTACGGATGTATGTATTATATTTTCTTTTTGGAAAGTTTAGGTGTGTGGACAATGCTTTGCTTCCAATCCACCACTAAATATGAATTATTTATTCGAAGAAATAGATGCATTTCATCGAAGCAGCGACATTAACTCTCGAAATTATATAATATAATAGCTTATAGTTTATCTTATATAAGATAAACTCATCAAAAATGAAAAACAAATTACAAATTCCAAAATCTACAAAATTTAATTAACTTAAGTTTAATTATACCAGCCACAGAAATCTTGTGAGAATTTCGAAGGTATCAGGCCGTTCCAACAGCCAGGTAGCTTAAGGTTTCAGGTAACTTTAATTAAATAAATTTTCATCTGCGTCATAGATAAGATTACAATCTAGAAACGGGCAATGCAAAATGCTAGAACTAATTAACATTGACTGTTGTCGTGACAAGACGTTAGAGCCTTTTAGAATTTACATCCGTCGCATGTGAGATAAATATGGGAGCAATACGAGCGTCAAGCATCGCTTATGTATCAGTTTGCGATGCATTCGGTTTCACGAATCGTCTCTCACTGCGTGCCTCTCCCCGTGCCGAAGTGGAGTGAAGAGAGAGAGAGAGAGAGAGAGAGAGAGAGAGAGAGAGAGAGAGAGAGAGAGAGAGAGAGAGACGACGACGAGAGAGAGAGAGAGAGAGAGAGAGAGAGACGAGAGAGAGAGACGACGACGACGACGAACGACGTACGAACGTACGACGTAACG
>NW_012130105.1:2491739-2502438 GCF_000143395.1 Atta cephalotes | reverse complement strand
AGAGAGAGAGAGATCGGCACGCGTGAGATGGAAAGGATGGAAGAAGCGAAACGCGAATGACAGGGACAGAGATAGCCAACCAGCCGCTGTCGAGATAAAAAGCCTGGCCGCTGCGATTCAGGCACGTAGATCACACTTAGCACTCTCAGCAGTCGGGTGGCTCGGTAGCAGCAGCAGCTGCGGTGCTGCTCGCAGGCGTCCACGAGTGAGTTGGTGGAATCACGTAAAAAGTGCTCGTCCGTCACAACTTTCCGCTCTGTCACGCTCCGAATCGTCGGTCATCGAACTCGCGCCTCCGGGAACCCGGAACTGGAGCAGTTCACCGATAATTCGCGATACGCGTAATTCTTCCTTGCGGAGAGAATTCTTCGAGTTTCGTCAAAAGATTTGTTCGTCAGTCCGCGATCGTGGAGTTTGATCTGACAATTCGTGTTGAAAGTTGGTATTCTCTTGTTATATTTGTCTCTTGTTATATTCGTCACGTGGGAAATCCGCGTACATTCTTTCGTCCGGAGTTTCCCTCGACGGGAAAGCTCTTTCAGGTGGGAAGTCAGACTGCAGTCTGACTTCGGAACAAACCGGTACGATGGTACACATGACAAGTGGCGAGGTGGAAACAGATAAAATGGACGAGTCCGTTAGGTATTTCAATTACCTGAGGACCCTGGCGGATCTCACGGCTTTAGCCAGCATCATGGCAGTGCAGGTAATTTGAGGATTATGTTTGTATCCTAATCGAAATGACGTATCTTAATAGATATTGACTTCTCTCAAGGGATTAAATTTAGTATATACGTCCTGATTAATTTCGGAAATGCGAAGCGATACAGACAACATACGTAGCGTTTCTACTACGTAGTATAAACGACGTGAATAGAAATAAACATATACGAATATATAGGATAATAATAAAATGTAAAATAAGCTTCAGAACAGCAAAAATTTTGTTTGATCTATTTTCCGATGCTGAAATAAAATCGTGGTTTATTGATTTTTAATTTAATTTTTACAAAAATTAAATTACATATTGATAATTATATTATAATTTAACGCATATTTACTAATCTCGAATTACAATGGCTATTAATTTAAAAGGAAGTTGATTAATTAAGTCAGAGAGAGAGGGGGGGGGGAGGGGAGGGGGGGGGACATATATATAAGTGATATAAGAGAAAACACAATATGTTATTGTGTATCTACGATATCCGATTTTATCAACTCGAATCTTCGTTAGATTTCAACATGGCCATCTGCCACGTTAAATTGGGCAAATAAAAGCGCCACGATTTCAAAAGACGATCGATCGCACGAGGACATTCGTTTACTACCGTTGTCGCAACCAATAGAATGTCGCGAGGTTAACGGATGACACTATCCAGCGACACATTTTCATCTGAATCATCTGACCTGATTTCTAAATTATTGAACAATCGTGCGAAGAACGATAGGAAGCGTGTCGTATGATAACAGGTACACTCATTGTTCAATTATAGATCGCATTATCATTGATCTTACGTATCTTCTGCCTAACTTGTCAAACTTGTCAATACTTTGAAACAGCTTTATCGTCATTCGAAAGAGTTTTCTGAAAAGAGCTTATCTCACGAGAACTCTTGAAATATTATTATCTTGGTAAAATGGCGATAGGATATCGATTAGCAAATTGAATGGTTAACAAGTAGTTGACGCAGAATCCGATCGCGCAGTAGCAATTTATCTGAATAAATTTATCGGCAAAGATTGATTGATTAAGTTCTCAAGAAATCGTCTTTGAACTTTGTTTGAGAAAGATATCGGTGCATGCTATAAATACACATAAATTGCGCAATTGAAAGATCGAATAATCTATCATATCACTGTTAAACCTGTAGTATCAAATTTAACTTAACGTGAATCACCACTGCTCCTACTAAATGTATTTTACTAAAACAATGGTTATATTTGACATTATACAGTGTCAATTTACTATATAGTGTCAAATTTAACTATCGTTTTGATAAAAAATAACAATATATTTAGTAGGAGCAGTAGAGACTCACGTTAGGTTAAATTTGATACTATAGACTTAACAGTATACAGTCGCTAAACTTTGGATATTGATAGATAAAAATATATCGCGGGGTCAAGCAATCTCGCCGAGTTTATAATAATGCTAACTCATATGCGCGTCATAATGACGAGACGATTGTGCAGACGGCTTGTAGTTTTATCCCCGTCGCGCAAACACACAGTACTGAGACATGTTTCCACGAATTTCCTAATATTATGTCCGTTTCTGTAATTGCGAATACCCGGATGAAAGATATTTAAACGCGCTTGTTATGTAATGTCGTTTAACGTAACATACTTGTTCAAACTGTTAATTAATGTTTCTGGAGAATTGATGTCCCATTTTCATAATATAGCAAGGGTTTCACCTTTATCTAACTTTGTGATCACACGAGAGTCTACTACATAGAAGAGAGAAAGTTTTATGAAAGCTTAGAAGGAAGAAGAGAAAGAGTTTGCTAACGACGAATTTTAGGATGTAGTGTTGATGTCTAAATGATTAATGGTCGGTAATCTGAGATTAGTAAGGAATTATGAGATTAGTATGTACAGCTCGATGAGATTTCGAACGTAGAAAATGAATCATACGAGAGACAATGGCTCAATTATTATACCACGAATGATTAATAAAAATTGCGTACATCAAGTATTAAGATGCGACGACGCAGTCTTGACCTTCTGCGACATTTCAATAAAAGTTCAATGATAATTATGGAAAAAAGATAGTCTTAAATAAATACAGCGATGTTATCGCATTAGCCCACTTATTCCTCTCAAGGTTGTGCAGTATTTCAAGATTACGTTTACACGGAATTTTACGTATTGTTTACATTAAACGTATTGTTTACATCATCTTTTTTATATAGACAATATATAAGTAATGTAAAATATGTAAATTATTATAAATTGGATAACGCAATATAAAAAGAAGTAATTGAGTTTTATGAATATTAATATATCTGACTTTAATATTACTAAACAAAAATTTATAACCAGAATTTATAAACAGAAACTTTAGTGCAACGACAAAGTACAGGTTTCGGTAATACATAAATTGTTTATATAGACAACAGGTAAAACATACACAGGAAAAAGACTGTTCTTAAATTAATCATAATGTGTTCATATATAAAAATGTTATAATCTTGCTTCAAAGATTTTAGCCTTGATTTAAATTTGTTTTGATTACAAGTATTACTTTTCATTGAATTCAAGACTTACTTAATCAAAAATCTTATATAAATACAAATTTAATCAAATCGAGACTAAATCTTTAAATGTCATATCTTTAAAACAAGATATGATATTTTTGCTTTTGTATGAATATATTATGACTGATTTATAAGAATATTGTTTCTATGTAATTTACTTTATATATACATATAGATTATTACATTAAACGCCTCACAATCCTGACTTTTATCGTGATCATATAAGATTTGAAAAAGGCAGAGACAATATTGTAATGTTTTTTATCCACAAATACTTTTTCGTAGAATTCATATCTTAATATCGTTCTTATCTCACAAATTATCTGAGTCACTAATCGAACATAATTATTAATCATCAGTTTTGTACATTTGATCTGTTTATCATCGATGAGATTTAACTGCGTCGTTACAATTGTGATGTTATTTATTTTAACAGCGTCACTTTTAATGTTACCTAGAATACCTCATTATCTCGTTATCTTTTGCATCAAATAAACAAGATTTAATTACAGATTCGACAGACTTAGAATTTGAAAGCAAAGATTTGACATATCTATCTCCACACGAGTTCCAGATGTTTTGCAAGTTCTCGTTAATATCTTAGTCGAATCGTAAGGCAACAGATGTATCTCGTATCTTTGTTACATTACTTTCCAAACAAGAGAGAAGAAGAGAGACAGAGCATCTCATTAGAGCATATACTAGAAATTATCGCAAAGGATGATATATAGTCTGCAAATAGTGTTAAATTTATGGCAACTTTTGCTCTTTCGCGAAATCTTGACGTGACTACTCGAAACGAGATTGTGCGAGCTGTTAGTTTCGCGATATAACGCACGCCGACATGCCACTTCATCGTTAAATTGGACCTCGATTTTCACCTGGATGCACTCAGAGAATCCTATTGTATATCCGATTGAAGTGCATTCGCTTGCATAGTTCATATTGCGTGGGAGGAAAGGACGCCGATTGTGCGTCGATTTATTATTTGTGTATATTCATACGAGCACACCTTTTACATAAATTTTTCCCATCGACCCATTTAAGTATTTTGAAATCTTTTTTTATCTTTATAGTACTGCGTTTTATGTCGTGGAAGTATGTCAGACGTTCGGAGATGCATCGTAATAAACGATGATATTTCATAAAAACAAACAATTGCGCGCCTTCGAATTGTGATAATAGCTACGACTCTTTGAAGTGTCTGAATAAAACGTTTTCACTGAGAGTAAAATGACAGAACGTTATATCACCGTGTGGAATCGATAACGAGTAGTTTTATTTAAAAAGTATTATAATACTGGGTTTGGAAGTGTTGTTGGTGTAAAATTATACGTAAAAATCGAAAGAATGAATATTAAAATATGATTAGGATTGAAATCTAAGTCTATTTGACACGCCTCTTTTATGTTCTTATTTCTTGCCCTTGTTGTAATCTTATTTTTAATCAATCAAATTACTGTACTTAAATTATCAAACGTAACTAAGTTAGGCAAGAAAAATAATTGCTGCTGACAGTTTGATAAAAGGTACGGCAATGTAGGTGCTATCTTTATCTTCTTATCGCGCTTGTTTCTTCTTGTCTAGTATATACAATAATAATCAGGTTGCATGTGCACGATAATGATATTAGTTGTTCCGATAAATGTAGGGCGTCTATTTTCATCGAAAAGAGTCAAATGGTAAAGTTCAACGGGTTTAACGGTAAAGTTCAAAAGTGCGTAGTGACTCGAACGAGAAACAAGCGCTGGAAAAATCAGAAAAATTCATCCCAGATAATCTGTGATTCTATAAAATCGATAGTCGTTGTGTGAATTTTTCGTGATCGATCGACAATAAGATGCGCAATGAAACGAAGCACGTGCCGAAATATTGTAAATCAAACTATAAAGGGCGCTTAATCAGCGTGTTACACCACATGGCGGAATTATTCAATAATCCGTCCCGCAGGTCATTACTCCGGCTCGCACCGACAAGTATATGTTTGCACAAACACATATATTTGCATTTATCTACCGACTCGGTGAGCGCGCACACGTTCGCCGTACGGTTGTGTAAAGATGATATACGCGGTGATACTGCCTCTGATAAGAACGGGAAGCGCAAATGACAGAACTGGCTTTGTTTGTCTCGTGTGAGCCTCACGGTGCGCGTGTCCCCTGCGACATTTTGACGGGCGATGTACACGAATGGTATAAAATTCGTAACGAGATAATAGAATCATACATGAGAATGAAAGAAGACTTGTGGGAGAAGATTCATCGGTTTTCCTCGCAAATACCTGTAATCCGGATTTCTCTTTTGGTACTCCAATTCCTTCTTCTTTCCGACGCTTACGGTTAGCTTCCGAGATCTGTCTTCATCCTTATCTATTTTCCTATGAAAATTCTAAAGCCAAGAAAATGGCTTTTTTCCTGACACCTTGGCAAATGTATATCTGGAGTCAGTTTAGTAGAAAGGATACAGTGATAGATATTGCCCCATTTCAGGTAAATTTAATGGCGGTACTAAATCATATAAAAATCATGTAGTTCTTGGAAGGTATAAAATATCTCTGAATCAAAGTTGATAATTTTGTTGTAAGCTCATTTATGATTCCAGTTAATAGTACATTATATGTACATATGTTACCACGATAATTTATCGATTCGTAGAACAGAAACGAACGTTATATTACCCGATTGCTCTCCTCAATCTCTTTGCTAACGATCTTATTTTTTGTTTTTACAGTTCAAACGAATGCTGAACAAGGAGCTGTCGCATTTCTCGGAATCGTCCAAGTCTGGAAATCAGATCTCGGAATATATCTGCAGCACCTTCCTTGGTAAGTCGAACGTAATTCTTTTGCTTATTAAAATTATTATAATGTGAAAAAAGCGAGTTACAAATTATTAAGTTCGTGAGAAGAATAAGAATTATAAGACGTATATCGTTCCCCTTCTTCTTTAAAATAAATACTGCGTTTTCGCGAATGATGGAGAAAACGAATGAAAAGAAATTTGCGAGACTACGTCTAACGAGGTCATCGCCGGAAGCAAGTTTATGGGTGCAATAAAATGAGTGCTCTTACGCATTAAAAGCCCTTGAAAGACCGTAGCCGGTATCGCCGTGACCATTCATTCTGGTTAGCTCGTTTTGTGTACAAGGTTTATAATCGGTGAGGAATTGCGTCCGATTCCTTTGTATGTAAAAACGTCTCAGAGAAAAGAAAGATGTAAAAGATATGATTTCTTGGCATGAAATCATTGCATCGACAAATCATCTGCCTTTAATATCAGTTGTTTGAAAAGTTCTCGGCCTTATACAGAAATGACGTCACAAATATTAAACTGCTATAATTTTAGACAAGTTTGATTCTATACAGGACTACTATTAACATTTCAACCAGCTATTAGTTTCAATTGTGTAAAACGATCAACTTTTGGGTCACCACTTCCTTTCGAGTCACCTTTGATTCCAATTTTTGGTTCCAAAAATTGGATGAAATGCATGAATTGTTTCTGAATTAGTTCTGCATGCACTATTTACCAGATTTAGTCCCTAATGACTTTTTCTTCTTTTCAAATGAAGAATTGATTCGCAAAAAAACTATAATCGATAAATCTAAAAACTTTATTTTAAAGGTTTACTTTAAAGAAAAATCGTATTATACAGAAAAAATTAAAATATCATTGGAATAAATGTTGAATGAAACTGAGTTGAAAGGGGAGTACTGAGTTGAAAAATTAAAAAAATTGCCAAAAATCATGTGTGCTCTTTATCAGAGAACTTTTCGAACTCGTTTTCGAACTACCCTGATAGAATAACCCTCTTGCATCGTTTCTCTGTAAAATTCGTTTATGTTGCGCTGATTTCGTTAAGTAGTTTCCTAACGAGTTTCGCTCGATGGAAATCGAATTATCGAAAGTTAACGACGGGATAACTTTTTTCTCTAGCAAAAAAAAGTTCTAGCAAAATGACGCGAGAGAAAATTGTAAGGACATGCCTTCACGAATCACAATCAAGCAATACTCCAAATGCGTAATCTTACCCATATATCAGTGCCTTTCACCTTATTCAATGCCGATTAATTAATCCCCAAGTTTTATCCATGTTACTTTTTACTGCCCGACAGATAAGCAGCAGGAGCTGGATTTGCCGTCTTTGCGAATCGAGGATGCGGTCGCCGCAGCGGGTAGCGCCGATGCACGGGCGGCGAAGAAGAAGGACCGTGCACAAAGAGGCCCCGCCGCTATGTCGCATATTAGCGGCGTAAAACGACCGTTGACACACACTAACAGTTTCACCGGGGAACGTGTGCCACTCCACGGGGTGGAAACGCCGCATGAGGATGAACTCGGCAAGGTAAGCCTTTGACCTTTAACGTCACCGCATTTTGCGTTCCGCTCGGTATGAGAATATATTGTATGCACCACGCGGTATCGCAGCTGGATTACGATTTTCTAAATCGTAAAATTAAACGGGGTGTCGTTTATATATTTCAAAAATATAAAAAACGAAGTTAATTTCTTCGAAGCAAAAATATACATTGCATGAGAACAATCGTAATTATATCAAATTATTATATTTTGCTTTGCAATGTTATGTCTTTAATTCAAATCCTCATTTGAAACGTAAAAAAATAATTGGAGCGTCATAGAAAAAGAGAGACAAAGAAAGAAGAAAAGAAATGAAAATTTATAAAAGGAAATATTTACAAATAGAAATTTTCGAATAATTTAAATAATTATTTGCTCTTAAATAAAAATGAATACATGTATAATATTATTTGTTTGCGTTGCAAGAAATCTTCAAAAACTTTTGCACTTAAAACCATGATGTAAAAATGAAATCTTTCATTCCCATGATGGATGCGCAGTAGGTGAGTGAATTTAGAGTTAAATTTGATTAACTGTTCCAGTATGCAAGCGCTATACTGAGAAAAAGATACTTAAAAATTTATTTGTGAAAAACGTATTTATTTATGAAATAAATTTTTATTTAAATACATATGATGTGACAAAATTTTATTTCTAGGAAATAAATATAACATCTATTTTATTTTTTTATAATTAATAAGATATATTTCACAGAAATGTATGTTTCATCATCATAATTAAATTTTTTTTATAATAAACATCAAAGAAAACATCGTTTGTTTTGCAATACTTCGACATTTTTCTTTCAGTATACGCAGGAAATGTATTTTGGGGCAAATTTAATTGGTTGCTTTCAGTATTGCTATTGCCATTATGCACAATGTTGTACTTTTCTTTTTACATCATGCTTACGAAATAAATATATAATATTCGGATGTTGAAAAAAGAGAAAGTGAAGATGCTGAGTGCAAAGAGCAACGCGAGCGGACCTTTATAAATAGACGAATATATTTAATATCAATTAGATAATTACTTTCTATTTGTCTGATTATGAGAATGTTTGAAACGCATTATATCATACTTTACATCTAAGGCAAATGTTCCTACAAGATTACAAACGTCTACTACTGAAATGATATGCAATTAATTTGCGCTATCTTACATCCCTAAAGTTTAATCCGAATTAACCGCACCTACAAAGATCTTTGGCAAATGTCAAAGCAAATGGCAATGCGATATTTCGGTAGGATTTGTGAACTGGGATGGTACTCATGTACCGATGCTAAACTGGTTACGAGTCCCAATAGAAACGAGATTTATTCAACTATATGATCATTAATCAGCCCAACGAGAGAGCGGCACGTGTAATCCGTGTTATACATCAATTATATGACCGCAAAATAGAAAAACAGAACGATTATGTATTAATGGTAAGTTGATAAATATATATTGCACGATTTTAATGCGATTAGTACGATAATTACTAGATTTTAATATGATTATTGCTTGATTAGCTGGATAATTGCAAAAGCTTTATTTAGTTATGAGATAAAGAATGAATTTTCAGAGAATTTGTGTAATAACTAACGCAGTAAGCGTATTAAAATCGGGCAATATGTATAATTATTAATGACTGTGCCGATTTTCTAAAAGTTTTATATCAAAATTTGATATCAAAACCGATATATAACACGGATTACACATGTCATTCTTTCTTGTTAAAAATAAAGTATAAATTATAGTCATCTGCCAAGTTTTAAATAACTCTTGGAAAGGATTAGGTACGGCGCTTCAACCGGTCGAAGTTATCGGGTGAATGTTGCTTCGTACAATAACAAGCTTTACCGGTTCTCCAACTAGACAGATAGTTTCGTAATATTTAATTGAAAGATAGACATCCAAGAAGACAAATAGTACTGGAAATTTTGATTTAATTCTGCAAAAACATCTTTGTCTAAAAGTAGCTATTATGTTAAAATAGTATGCTACGCAGTTATCTTTCTATAGAAAGATCCAGATATTTAACGATACGATCTTTATGAGAAAGATCGTATCGTTATACGATCTTTAAATTCTATAAAAGGATTGTATATATACATATGATTAAAGATAAAAATTATTTTATAAATCTATCTTACAAAATATCGGAAGCAATATAAAAATAATTAATTAATTAATTTAAATTAATTATAGACAATAAAATTAAGTATTTACATTTTTTGTGAAACATTTTTTATGAGAATTTAAGAACTCCCGAGTATATCATATTTCGCGAAATCGGAACTTAAATTAACAGAATGGATCTACTAAACATACACTAAATGTTCTTGTTTTTAGTCTTCCACGAAAGTTCCCATTTGGCGAATTTATCGGTGACGACCTCGTCGGTGAACACGTTTATTGTTTCTTTTAGCTTTTTTGATCTGTGTACGATATTGACGTAAATTCCATCGTATCCGAAAATTCCACGAGAATTCATGTTTCTGGCTTTCATCTCCGTTCGTCTATGAATATATCTGTATCAAGCGATAGTATATTGCGACTCGAATTGGCGTCATACTGCGCGGTTTCAATTTCGGAAAATTTCAACGACGTCCTCGATACGTGCATTCACGCTGACCAAACTTTTATTTAAAATACCTACCTCCGATTTTATAGCGTTAATATACACAACAATATAACAACACAGTGAGAAAACAATGCAAAAGAAAGAAAAAAGAAATTATAGATTCGATTACACATAAATCTCGCGGATTAAGAAGATTATAAAAGTGCGAGCTGTTCGATCGGTAATTAAGCTTTACACGAAGCTTATGTTATATCATTAACGGTACTGAATCTATATTGATTGTTGAAATTTACCGAACTTTTAGGGTAAACTTCGATAAGATGATCATAGTTTTTTAAAATACAAAAACTTTCATTTTTGTTATTTTTGTTATTTTTTAATATTGCGTTTAGCTTATCACTTTAGTAAAACTCAAAGTAAAAAAATTAATTCAAAAAGGAGCATAAAAGCCAACCAGTGATTCTTTTTGCGAAAATAATAATTATATTAGGTGTAGTAAAAAGAAATCCATT
>NW_012130105.1:2485766-2491417 GCF_000143395.1 Atta cephalotes | reverse complement strand
TAACTTAATAAATAGTATTAATTAACTAAACTAACTAACAATAAGTAATAATATATAAAATTAAAATTTAATTATTATTAATTAAATTTATATATTATAAATATATATATATATATATATATATATATATATAATTTAATTACAATTATAAATATATGCATTACACATATAATGACATTGCAATTGTAATGTAAAGATTATAATTTTTTTAAACTAAGAAAATCAAACAATGATTTCTATAACTTAAAAAACCAATATGTATGTATGTGTATGTGTATTATTTGGTTAATGATCATCTTTCCTGAATTATAACAGAAAGATAACTATATTTATAAATAAATAATAAATGAAAATGAAAATACAAATTATAGATCAGATTACAATTTATTATGTATTAATTTATATCATTATTACGTATGTAACGTTGATTACGATAGTTTAACTATAATTTATTCAACGTTGTAATAATTTTTAATTCAAACTTCGTAGGCAGTCAAAATAAAAATATTGCATAATATTCACAATATTGTTGTTTCGAATAGTGTATGTATAAACATATAAACTATTGTAAATATTAATTACTTTGAGAATAATTACAAAAATGCTATTTAGCAATTATTGGAAAAATTACAGTCTATGACCATCTTTGCCATATAACCATAATATCCGTGTTTATCTCACATTTCCGTGCATATCACGATTTTCGCATTTTATTCTCTTCAGGAAACAACTGTGTCGTGCTGTTTGTCGTGCTATTTCAAATTTGCATGTCAACGCGTGGGTACACGATGATATTCAAGCGCTGAATATATATTCGAGTTATTCATTATATAGAAAATCTCCGGGGTAAATATTTCTGAATTATTGAAATCACTAGGGGAGCCGCTAGATAATAGTGAGGAATAATGATTGCTTTTAATGTCAAAGTGTCGGCCAGTCACACGAAGCAGCAAAGCTTAATTGGTTTCGACGAGCTAAAACTCTGGCATATAAACATAATTACGCAGAAGTTTATCATTCAGAAGTTTTCATTTTATTTTACATGAATGTTAATAAAGGATCTTGAAAAACTTAATTTATTGCACATATATCACCTCGGAATTTTTAATTTTCGCCTAAATATCTTTCTGAAATACATGTCGCTTCTTCCCGATACAAGATACAAATAAATCATGTTGCATATCTTCTCATTTCTTCTTTATTTGATTGCGAGCTTATCTCTTTTTCGACGGCAAATACGTGACGGTTAGCGCGCGCGAATGACGATAGAACTTTTATAAAAAAAGACATTTACCCTGATATGATTACATATGATTACACCGATTACAAGGTCGATTATATTTTAATAGGCAGAAGCATTTGGATCGAGGTCGCGCGATTTCGATAACCTTAATACCTTCACCGATTAGCGAGGCGCATTTTTCGCAATGAAAGAGAAGTTGATTTTCGGCGCTTCTACGAAAGTAATATCGCAATCGCAACATCATTCATGATGACCTGAAATGAAATTCGAGGAATGTTTTCAGATATTCTTAACTTCAACTGCCACGTATATCGTATTATTTAACTTTATGTTATAAAATACAGTCAATAACTCAAGTCTGCGAAGCGGTACTTCAGGGAGGAATAAACTCTAACGCTATTTGTATACTCTCTTAGAAATCTCTTCTGGGAAAGCAAGTGGTGAAAGGCAATCTTTCCATTATGCAAATTGAGGTAAATTTTCTTAATGAAAAAGAGGAACGAACCGAGTATATTAAGCTGCTATTCTGCATATTAATCAGATTTCTCATAGAGAGACTGTGGGTGATACGCTCGCCAGATTATATGCGATGCAGACATATCCTTAAATGACTACGTGATTTTGTGCAGGTTTCCCAAGACTAGAGACTTATTTTTATTTACCCACGCAATTATGATTCAACCATTTCAGAATGTTATCTTAATCGCTATGGATCGCTACTTTATTTGGCGCTTGAGTTGACGCTTCTACGCTTTTTCGAGACTATTATATTATTGATAAAATTAAGTGATTGAAATCAATCGTGACGTTGTTACTCAATGAAAATCAGTTTAATGATATTTATATAAATGATATCCAGTCAAGTCTTCTTAAATCTAGTTTGCTTGTTTTTTATCTTCTTTGTTGTCGCACGAATAATATGCGAGACTGCAATGTTGTCCATAAATAATCAGCTTCGTATGTGACCTTTCAACGATAACACAAGATCTCCACTATCTGTACTTGAAGACACATTGCATTCTTTCGTTTAATGAGTTGTTACAAGGCGTATTTGTGCTCATAATTAATATATCTACATCGTGCAGTCAATCTCTCTTTTTTTCTCGATATCACTTCAAAGCAAAACATTTAATTCGTATATTGCACGCACAATACCGCTACATTATTGTGAAGATCATTGTAAATATTTCACGTAATTATTTATAGTTGCTCTCGGACATCGACAAGTGGGGTATCGATATCTTCAGGATAGGCGAGCTTAGTAACAATCGGCCCCTCACCTGCGTGGCATACACGGCCTTCCAGAGTCGAGATCTGCTCAAATCGTTGGCGATACCTCCCAAGACCTTCGTTACCTTTATGATGACCCTAGAGGATCATTATGTGAAGGATAATCCCTTCCACAATAGCCTCCATGCAGCCGATGTGACTCAATCTACTCACACTCTGCTCAACACACCCGCCCTCGAGGTTTGTATGTAATGTATATACGCCTTTGCTTGTGTAACATCATTTTATCTTTTTTCCAAACTTGGAAATAAGTATCTTGCTCTCATAAGCTTTACCAATATCTCATTGACGAGTATAAAGTACTTTGTAAACTACAGAATTGAGATGTCGCAAGAAGAAAAATATATTTTCTGACAACATATCATAAATCATATATTTTCTACATTACAGTCCGTGTTCACGCCATTGGAGATCACCGCTGCATTATTCGCAGCTTCCATCCATGATGTAGACCATCCTGGACTCACGAATCAGTTCCTCATTAACTCAAGTAAGTATCGGCGAGATTTGTCAAACTTTCTGTTCTGCATTATTTGTTATTTTGTTATTTTGTGTTCCGTTAAATATTTAAACAATATATTATATTTCTTTATCGAAGATATATCTGCAACATTCTCATTGCTTCTGTTTTTTTTACAATGACTAGCAAATTAATGATCCGTTATTTTTCTTTTGCTCAGGTTCCGAACTCGCGTTGATGTATAACGACGAGTCGGTATTGGAGAATCATCATTTGGCAGTCGCATTCAAGCTTCTGCAGAATGAGGGTTGTGACATATTCGTGAATATGACGAAGAAGCAACGGCAGACGCTGCGAAAGATGGTCATCGACATGGTCCTCTCGACAGATATGTCGAAGCACATGTCGTTGCTGGCCGATCTGAAGACCATGGTGGAGACGAAGAAGGTCGCCGGTTCCGGTGTGCTACTGCTCGACAATTACACCGATCGTATTCAGGTGCTGGAAAATTTGGTGCACTGCGCCGACTTGTCTAATCCGACGAAACCATTGACTCTTTATCGACGATGGGTGAGCTTACTAATGGAGGAATTCTTCCTGCAAGGCGACCGCGAGCGAGAACAAAACATGGATATTAGTCCGATGTGCGATCGTCACAGTGCGACCATCGAGAAGTCGCAGGTCGGCTTCATCGATTACATCGTTCATCCACTTTGGGAAACCTGGGCAGATTTGGTGCACCCAGACGCACAGGAGATCCTGGACACTCTTGAAGAGAATCGCGACTGGTATCAATCAATGATACCGCCATCGCCGCCGTCCGATGATCAGCAACAGTCAGGAACGAACGAAAGTCAACAGCAAGATAGGATACATTTTCAAGTGACATTGGAGGAAGGTGATGAGACTAGCGAAGCTGTAGAAGGTGGTGACACAGGGGGCGGCGATGACGGCGGTGGTGGTGAATTTTCCAGCGAGGATCCGGGCGGTGAGACGGAGGAGAACGCCACGGAGGCTGGGATGTGACGGAGGCTCGCTGGTATTTGCAGGAAACTCCATGAGAAGGTACAACAGAGTTGGTGGCGAGTGCGTCAGTGACATTCGCATCTAGCCGCGCCTAGTCGCCGGTCCTTTTGTATCGACCTATGCCATGTCGGCTGGACCACGAGGGAGGACGGCGATTAAGATGACGGGAGCCGTCTCGATCGAGCGGACAAGAGACAACGTCCCGACGACGACAGAATTATTGTTCACGATATTGTTCACGAAGTGCGAAAGACGCTTCAGGATCGTTAAGTTTCGGCTGGACCGAAACGAGCTGTAAATGGACAAAGCTGCACGTCTTTTGTCGTCGTCATTGTCACCGTCGTTTTCGTCGTCGTTTCGCAGTTTTGTCTCCACGTTTCGTCTCGTTGAATACTGTCAAGCGGGAGGGGCGAATCTCTTTTCACAAAGTACCTGCGCAAATGAAAGCGGCAACTGTATGTTTGCTACGTCGAATGAGTGGCAAGATGTTTCTTTTTTTCATTTACACACGCACACACCGAAGATGGTGATAATCAGCACACGATAATTGTCCATCGTGTACTGATCGTCATCTTTTCTATTGATTTAACGATGTTGTGTCGCCGTCGAAGGCTGGAGGGAACCTCTTCCAGGACATGCAGGATCCTCAACAACATATCAACAATGTACGATATATTATGGATTCTAACGATGCGTATTAGCGATACTTCCGAGCAGATTGATGTCTCTGTCTTCTTCTTGGATTTTGAACGCCGCGCGAAAATTGTTGACACGTAAGCAACATTTTGAGACTTGTATTTGCGTACGACGGAAGTTTATCAATTTGTTTCTAATTCGTAAGTTATAATGTAATGTCATAAGCTCAATAATACGTTGCATTTTCGTGATCATAAAATTAAAATTTTATGAATAATTTTGTTAACGTTTCGCTATTAGTCGATATTCAAAATTATCCACTTTATGGATCAAATCGAGCTTAATTTCGTTATCCGAAATGCACGTTATACTGAAAAGGAAGAGAAACGACGAAATTAGAAAATAATTAAACGAAAGGATACTCAGTTACAGTTAGGTGCGTTCATCCTTTTAGTTCTTCGACGGTATTCGATAGTCACCTACTTATAGAAAAAGAGATACCTGTCTTTAATCGTAAGATTTTGTCATGTTCGCTTTGTAGACGTAGACAAGTTCGTAAGTGAATTGTTCATAATCGAAAAACGAAAATCCAGAAGTAGCCGCGTGTCTATAAAGGAAATGCTAGAGCAAATACGTAGAGTATTACCCGTTGTCTATATGATTTAAGCGAAAGAAGTGAGGAAGGAGTCCACTTCTTTTTCTCATATCATGCAGTTAACGGGAGAGCACCGAGCAGCAGAGAGGCATCGAGATAAGAGTATAATTAATTTTAATACACAACCATATCAAGAGCTGGTCTTTTAAGTTTGTATTAAAATTAATTACCAGAGCCGCGAGACGCTTTCTTGCGATATATACAATATACGCAAAACACACATATACATACGCATACACACACACACACACACACACACACACACACACACACACACACACACACACACACACACACACACACACACACACACACACACACACACACACACACACACACAC
>NW_012130105.1:2472379-2483315 GCF_000143395.1 Atta cephalotes | reverse complement strand
ACACACACACACACACACACACACACACACACACACACACACACACACACACACACACACACACACACACACACACACACACACACACACACACACACACACACAAAATTTACATACCTAGTTGACACAAACTAAAATTAACGTAGTAAGTAGATTTCAACGTTATAACTTTATACTCAGCAATATAACTGTTATGTAACACCATGTGTTATATATTACATTCATATTGTTGAGGATGCGAAATTATACATTGTTAATTTACTTTTAATTTGTGTGTAACTGGGTACACAAATGCAATACGTACAATTACAATGTGAGCGAGGATATATATCGATAGATGTTTTTAACCAAAGAGTAATATAAGTGATTGTTAAGTCGATTGCCGAGCGTGCCATTCACCAATACGTCTTCTGATGACGAATAGTCCAGCGATCCTTGGAATTTCGTGTGATATGTCAATCAAAGGAAAGTGTCTTCATCATATGGATGTCTATAAATCGCTCAAATTTGCAAGTTCGTTTGATGTTCAAAGCCGCGATCGCAATCCAAACGGATTTGGAAAACGTTGGTGAACGTCAAGCATTTGTCACTATTTTTTAATGTATAAATGATGCATTATGAGAATAATTTTTGTCTTCTCTTGGATTATGAGTCGCACGAAAATCTTTTAATTTCGGGGGGAGAGGGAGGGGAAGCAGAGTAGTCATCCGTATTGGTGGAATGGCGACAATTTCGCGCCTCGATGATATCAGGGAATTGAAATGGAAAACGTTATTAGCAACTGATGAGCGAGTGCATCGAGGATCAGCCTAAAAACAAAATTAACGTTTCACTACTATTCTAAGTCGTAAGCTTGCCATCGACGCGAAGTAGAAAAAATTCGAGTCTGATCGGAAATGTTTGTAAGCGACCGGTAGCTCGGGCTCACGTAATCGTACATTTCTTATAATCACGTTAAGGAAAATTACCTAAATCGTAAAAACAGAAAAAAAACGGAAAAAAATACTATGGAGAAAGCAAAATCTCTATGTGTGTTGTAGACAATGATCTAGTGAGTGTTTTGGTGCTGGCCACCAAGCTTTAGCATGTAAGAAAAACTCCGAGGTTCACGAGAGTCCGCGACTACTTTGTTAAGTCGAGAAAGGGGAGTTAACTTAACGAAGTTTTTAGGGCGTAAGCAACGAGGTTATAATAATAATAATATTAATAATAATTAAAGATAATAATCATAATATAAACAGTAATAATGATAAACGCGATATAAGAAAGATACTGATTTATTAATGTTAACGATAACACTCGTTGCGCGAACGAATGTAATCGAGATCATGTTCGCTTCAGCCGTCGGGGCAATGTCGTAAAAGGAGGAGAAGGAAGAGAAAGACTACAAAGTGTTATCGATTATGTACCTCTGCACTGACGCCGAGTTTGACACTTGGTGAATGTATTCGATTAAACGGCGATTTTTTTAATTATTTAGCGCGAGTGCGTCTTTGATTGTATTTTTGGCGTGGACGAGCGGAAATGCATTCGTTCTTTCCGTAACATTTTTTTCTTGTCGCTCGTCTCGATGGATCTCGCAAGTGTGTGCGCAGGTACAAAAATAAAAAACAAAAAAAAACGCCACAAAATACGATTTTGTCGTACAAATCTTGTTGGATCATTGATTTGTCATGCTTCTAAAGTATCGTTGTTGGAGCAAAATGTCTTCTCTAACACATACAGTCTGCCAATTGCTCGTTAAAAGTATAAAAAAATAGGAGCCAAAGAAAAAAAGTACAGAAATTGATTCAATGATGATTTACAAGTATAACAAATCGTGGTGATTCAACAAGATGTGTAACAATATTTAGTAATAATAGATTGGTAATGATGATGAGATGGGGAGAGAAAAATAAAAATACCTGTTTGATTGCTGGACAGTTAAATGAATGTATTAATATCGTGTAATCGTCGTACGAGATATATGTGTAATAAAACATATTTATTGTCGGAAGTCTGGATCTTTCTTTTCTTCAACCCAATCGAGTGATCACAGTATTTTTTTAAACCTGTATAGAAAAATATTTGACAAACATGCAACATATATTTATCAAGACAAAAATAAAAATAAAAAAAATAAAAAACAATTTTTTATAAATCAATTAAAAATCCGTTTTCGCCAACGTTTTCGGTCCTTTTCAATGCGAATTGAGATATTAAATAATAAATTATACATATTTAAGTCGATTTGTCATCTTTTATAATTAACTTTTCATGATTCATTAATAATAACTTTAAGTGATAATATATGATAATGTATGGATCAATAAACTTTTTAATTCAGTCACTGATTTTTGGATAAAGGAAGGTGATGTAGTAGATTGAAACCACAGAGTCGTCTTAATTATTTGTAAATATATTATTAAGTATAACATCTATAATATAATAATAATATAATAATGAAAAACCATTTACATTAATAGTTATCATTTACATTAATAAGTAATATGTAATCCAATAGTAAAACACTCAGTTATGTATAGATTCTCGATAGCCTTCAAGCATGATGAACTTTAGAGTAGTAGTACCATCAGATCGCGCGTATTACAGTGCAGAACATTTTCCGTCCGACTGTTCATAATTTTTTTCCTCCTATCAATAATACATACAATAGTTTTGTCGCCGTCTCCCCTATTTTCTTATTTGATAATTCGCGCCGCGCGCCCACGCACATACGTACATACGGGATAAAGCCGATATTTCGCAGAAAAAATGTGCCAGGCATCAGGGGCTTTACACCGTGCGATTATTCCTAATCTATCGTCTCGTTATTATACATCGGGATGCCTCAAATCGTGCGGTAGCGTTGCCTCCGATTGAAACTCGATAGTTAACCATCGAAGCCGTGTGCATCGACAGAAATTCAAGCAAAACACAAGTCATCATATTACATTAAAATGATTCCAAAATGATTACTAAAGTTACTTTTTAATCAGTAACGATTCATTTTAATGTTATTTTGACATTATTGTGACTTGTTGTTTTGCTTAGGAATCACATGTCGTAAATCCTACAACGGAAAGAGGAAGCCTCGACACATCCGGATTCATTCGTATTAAACAAAAGTCCCTCCCGCACGAAATTGGCCGAACTCCTCCGGATAAATATACCTGAGTGCACCGGCTCGAGAACGAAACGCCGATAGAAGAAATTCATCTTTAATTCGATAAATTTGACGCGTGCTTATAAATTGATAGTGCTCTATCGGCTCTCGCCCCGTCATTTACGGAAATCGATTAAAATTACCAAGTAACTCGCTAAGAATTAGAGACGGTAATAGTCGTTGTGTCGTGCCCTACAGGTAGTGACGTGTGCGCGTGTTCGATTACACTGTATAAGGAGAACAGGAAGAAGCTCTCCCGTGTTACATTATAAACATCTGGATTATTTAACCGCTTAGTATCCGCCACTAGTTCGCCCTCGTGGATGATATCGAGACATTCTTCTCAAATATATTGTACATTCTGCGTGTCGTCGTTTTATGAAAATCTATCTCTTGAATCTCTTCGTCACTTGTAAATACATAAACAAAAGAAAATTAAAAGAACAAAACAGAAAAGGTTGGTAATAGCAACACGTCTTACGCATTTGATTTGGAAGCTTAAAAACAAGTTACTTCGATGCAAATTCGAACATTATTGCGCGATGACAGAGGCAACTTAATAGCGATTGTGAGTGCAATTATGGATTATGTTAGTTACAAGAACAGAGCTTAATCTCGTCAATGCGACTGACGTCGGCCGTACCGGTTAACTTCACAACAATAAAAACATAGTATATATATATATATTTTTTTTCTCACAATATAATTTATCTTTAAATATTTCTGTATATTTGTATAACTATGTAACCTTCGATATAAATACCCTGAAATCTACACTCTCGCGATCACTATCATAAAATTGAATTCACCTCCTCGCTCGCTTTTTTCCTCTCTCCTTCATTTTCTTCTTTTTACAATGAATATCGACGTACACGACGCGAGATTACACTCGATCGTGATTGTCACTATTTATATGTATATTCGAATCCTTTAGAATCTACTATGTACAAATAATTTTCCGCAGCTTTTTCGATTCTGGGCTGCAACTTAAATGATGGCTTACTGATACTAGCGAAGCTAATTTGTAGAACGGAATGATACAAGTTTGCTATATTACAGGATACTAATTGACAGAGTACAGAACATAAATGTACATATTAGGAATCACAGTTGCAAAGAAAATAACAGCTGCATTTTTATGGTAGTTAGAGCAGCCAACTCTGAAGAAATTTCACATACAATTACGCATACAAATAAAAAAAATCAAAGTAATTATAATTTTTGTTTTAATTGTCATATTAAGAACATAATTGCAAAGGACTATAGTAAATAAAAAAAATTAAGAAAAATAATCTTTTGCATACCGCGTAGATGAAAGATTAAGTACGAAAGAATTTCAAGAAGGAATCGAAGCTGATCGAGTCCTTTCGATCGTCGACTATATCCTTATCAATTCGTTCGTATATTTCGGTTTATATTTACTGAATAGTGTACAATTTATAGCCAACATCGAATTGTCGTGTAATATATTTATATATTTATATATTTGTTTGTATATCTAACTGCCCTATGTATATATATATATATATATATATATATATATATATATATATATATGTGTATCGATTAATACGCAGTTGAATACCGTTCTCGCTCTCCGTCCTCTGCGAGCAGAGTTCTTAAGTAAAATATTTCGGATAAAAAATATGTATATTTTGTCGACATGGTTGTTACTGTTAGAGGACCGTATCAAACGATCACACTGTCGTCATTTCATAACTTTTTCTTCTTTTTATACAATAATTCTCATAATTTTAAAATGTATTTAACAAAATCCGATACACGGTTTAAAATTAAACAATTTGTTAGTTTCTCAAAAGATTCATTATATAAACACTAGATTTTTGTTTGTTCATTGCTAGATATATCTTTATTGAATCATTTCTAAAAAAAAATCCAATATCTATTTTATTATCTCAGATTCTTTCCCAAAATATATCAAATTATCTGTAAAAATTATGATTAAATTTTACGGAAGAAATCTGAAAGTTATTTATTATTATAACTCATGCAGTCTAATCTACTGCCTCTCTTGATATCGATATGTTGTAATGATCTTCCGTCGTATGATCATTTGATAATTGAATCAAATTATCTTCAAATTGCACTTCTTTTTTTATCTTATGTTTTCAACATTTCGATTAGTATCATGAAGAATCATATTAGAGTGGATAAAAGAGATTATATTGAATTAATCAACCGAACATTTGTTCGATATTTTTTAAAATCCAGAATTGAATTATCTTTAACTATCAGCATAATTATTTCTATTTCATTAATCACTAAAACAATTATTTATTCAGTTATTTCATTATTCAGTTAATTTCATAAAAGAAAATGGTTGATGGCAGTGATATTTCATGTTTTATCTCAGATCGTTACCATTTCAAGTCCTTGCGCAAGTACATTTTCGTTACGACTATGACACTCGGTAGGATCGCGCGACCGAGATTTTCCGATCACTTCATAGAAATTCTCGATAGCGATATAGTAAGTATCGACCTCACATTCATCGCACGAGGATTATAGTTCAAATGGCGGATCAGTGTAGTTTTTACAGAGTGCTTACAGGCTAAACGCTCCCTCTCGATAAATATCTCTCCCGCGCGAGG
Organism: Atta cephalotes; assembly: GCF_000143395.1. Taxonomy (NCBI): domain Eukaryota; kingdom Metazoa; phylum Arthropoda; class Insecta; order Hymenoptera; family Formicidae; genus Atta; species Atta cephalotes. Next base: position 2,477,558 of record NW_012130105.1, on the reverse strand, counting down.
TGTACAAAAGAAAGCGAGGAATCCTTTAGGAGCAAGAGTCCATTTTTTTGCCTTTATACTAACAGTGATAATAGTAATAATTACAGTAATAATCGTTCGTATGGTTTCTCTCTTTTTACAGCAGCTCCTCCACGGCAAAGAGCAATTCATGCCACGAAGCTTTTAACGGAAATGCGTATAATTACAGATTGGACGTGGCACACACAGTTCTCTTATTCTTTTCTAAATAAGTACATGTATTGCCTGTCGCACTTAGAAGCGTCGAACGCGTCCGGCGAATGTGGCAGTGGCTGTGGAACTACTTCTAAGTAGTTATAGATCTATCACTTCTTCTTTCTTTCTCTCGAATTCTCTCTTTCTCTCTCTCGTTCTCTCATTCATTCTTTCTTTCTCTCTCTTTCTCTCGCTTTTACTCCCTTTCGATCTATGAGCAACACTCATTTCGTATAATATTGGCCCCAGCACCCTTATTATTTTCTTTTATTATTACATCATCTCACGCGACGACTAGTATAAGCATTAGGAATTTACATAGCATGAAATTAGTTATTATTAGACAGTTTATGGAAAATATACTTTCAATAAAGATTTATGTATATGTATAAACTCAAAGAATTTATCAATATTTAGCTGTTATAGAGCAAAATTAAAGAATGAAATAATCAGAGTTAAATTAAGTAAATGTTAGAAAATTATGATTATTTACTTATATATATATATATATATGTATATATAAAGTTAATATAATAAACAAGTACACCTTTCATAACGAAACACCATAAAAGATAAGAGCCCGAATGTGTCGTCCTTTATTTCCGGTTACGATGTCGCGGAACTAGCGGCTCTTTTCACAAAACTCAATAAGTCGTCGTTGGGTTTCTCTCACATCTTCAAAGGCAAACGTACACCGTTATACAATAACACAAATCCACGCCGATTCTACATCCACGACGCAACACGTTCTCGCTTCGCCTTTTTCATAGAAAAACGTAATAAATCCTCCAATGTATGAAGAGGCAACACAAACGAAATATTCATTCGAGGACAATAAATACAGCATATTTTCACATTGCGATCACAGTTGATAATTAGAGGGCAATTTTGCAACTGCGGTTGTATCGATAGAATTTGAATGAGAGAGGGAGAAATATTTTGCAGCTGCTGCGTATAAAACCATACACAACAAATAATGTTTTTTCTTTAATTACAATTTATGAAAAGACCGTTATATGTATAATAACGATGTACAATAATAAAATGTTCTTTAATTAATTATATATATATATATCATATTTTTATATTCTCTTTTATAATAAGATAATTAAATAAAGTTTTGATAATTGAGTTTTTGACTTTTTCTTCAATAATGTTATTTATCAATTGATGTCTTGTGCGTAGCGGAACGTGTGTAGGAAGCTCACGTTTCGTGGACGCATCGAATTTTATATACATTCATAAAGCCTCGCTTCCACACTTGACTCTGCCACATTCGCGGGACTGGCACATGCATTTCTATATGTATATATACCTTACCCGTTTTCGACTTGTCTCTTTAATTTTTCTTAATCACTTCATCTATCCTTGCGTTATAACGCACGCATTCACTTAAGTCCTAAGTAAGATTGATTATTTAGTTTACCTCACCGTACCAGAATGTCACAAATAATCACCACCAATGCAAATATTTCGCAATAAAAGTCTTTGTTCTTTCAACTATATAGCCACAGGTATGTGGCGCGTCTCGGCTCAGTGGCATCACCTCGCGATATATCTGGCGAGAAGAGCTCCGAGGAAAACAATGTAGAGAAGAGACATTGGTACCCGAAGTGCCCACGTGGTCCCCGACGAAACATCGCCACATTGAGCTAAAACATAATCAGTATTTCCCTTAATAAAATATGAGAAAAGAAAGAGAAATCTGAAACATCGAAAAAAATTCACTGGATCAATAATTAATTATATAATAATATAATTATATAACTTCATTAAAAATTAAGAAAACTCAGTAAACACACTGACAATGAGAGAAAAATGTTGAAGTGTTACGAAGTAAATGTTACGACGTTTTCTTTGATACATTTTCGAAAAAATATATATTTCTATGAAATATGTATCCCATTAATTGTAAAAAAATAAAATAGATGGCTTATTTGCTAGGAATAAAATTTTATTTCGCCGCATTTAATTAAATAAAAGTTTATTTCAGTGAAATAAACATATTTCTCACAAATTTAAATATCTTTTTCTCAGTGTAAAGATATGTATTTTCAAACCCCTCAATTTCGTCAAATTGAGAAGAACTTTTTTTGTCAGATGTGAACGTGAAATCGCATTATTATTTAATAATTGATAAAAGAAAAAACGAGACAACTGTATTGTACATTGGAAAAAATTTTCTAAATCTTAATACATATTTCTTTGAATACTAACTAATAAATTTACTTAATAAAAAAGAGTTAAATCAAATTAATGTTTTTTTGTGTCAAATATATATATATTAAATATAGTAAAAATTTAGAACTATTCAAACAAATATTTTATTAATTATTAAAATTATTAAAATAATTTATCAATTATTAAAATCTTTAAAATTAAATATCTTTTATTTAGTGTAAATTTTTTCATAAATAAAGAACGAAACTCCAACGAGAGAGTGGAGTCGCGTGTCGAGTTTGGAATTAACAATGCTCACCGTACGACGTGAGGTTCACCTGCCACGAAACTGGATAGCGATGAGAGGCTCTCGGACAGGAAGCGAGATGGCCCGTCACCGAGAGTTCACGACTTCCTGTCGTCGCGGCGGATGCGCTGTAAACGAGGCAGTAACGCCCAACGTCGGTGCTAGCCACCAAGTAAGCAGTGTCGTTCTCCACCCAAGTTCCATGGCATAAGTACTCTGGAAACGAGACGGCATCGGCTGTGAGCAGAGATAAAGAAAAAAAAGAAGACGAGAAAGAAATGGTAGCGTGTTGTTTCGCGACTTGTTCTCCGCGCATTATAGACTTCGCGCTAAAAAGCATCGCGCGCAAAGTCGCATTAAACTTCTCGATTTCTTAAAGTATTGCGAAGGCAAAGGCAAGATTATGAGCGTCGTAACTTTGCGCCCATAGTATATAGGGAAAGTTTTTTTTAAGACCGTTTAAAGGACCGACGACAATAACATGCTAAGCCACACGGAGCAAATTTGACAAAGCAGATGGAAAAAGGCCATAACTCGTTAATGAGACTCGGTATTATCTTCGTCGCTGGCAAAGTTTGTTTCTCAACTCAAAAGAGCATCTTTTTGTATGTGGATATTACAAACAAAAAGAAAATAGTTCGTGTATCAAGAAATTTTTCAGCAGTACACTATTACCAGGTGTTACTTTGAAAATTATCGTAGATTATAAAAAGAATATAAAGTAAAAATATTAAACAATGGTAGTGAGTCTCATTTTTGTTACATTAACCCTTCAGAACTGAAGTGAGACTATTAACACTTAAATATTATAAATTTCTTTGTCAAAAATATCAAACAATTCAATTTCCTTTATGTCTCTGTTTTGAATTATTCTCTAAACTATATACTTATACTATAGGAAAAAATCTGGTTATATTAACTGGAATTCAGGACAAAAATCAGATACATTAGAATTTTCTTATACAGTAATTGTAGTTGAGATATATAAATAGAATTCTAATTAATATGATCAGAATCTTCTGGTTTGTTCGTTTTCAATCAGAAATTTTTCTCAGTGTAGTATTAATTTATGTCATTTTAGTTCATTAAAATTAATTATTATTTTTTCATTAACATAAATTAAATGATAAATCTTGGGAACCCAATTTCGGTAATTGTGTTAAATTTTGACGGAATATTTCTGGAAGCATACTTTGTTTAATACTTTATTTCGAATTATTAATAATAAAACTAAATTGTTAAAATATACACTGTTAGATTTATCGTTCGTAAATTTTCATAATTTCACTTATGGAGATAATTGTAATCCTTTAACCATTCAATTAACGTATCCAATGAAAAGCGGGGAAAAAATACGATTCGATCGCTCGAGGAAGCTACTTTTATGTCATTATTTTTACGGCACTTGTTCCTCCGCCTTCCGGCCGTAACAATGCACGCGAGAACGGAAGAGGAATAAACGAGGACTATAAATCCTCCCGACACATCGATATCAGTGACATTTCGAACGACGATACCCGATCGTACTTGCGAGATAGTAAGATGAGAATTTACTGCGGTCGCTCGACAGCTCGTGACTTCGCGTAAAGAGGAAACGCAAAACCGCGCATCGTGTTCAACGACAGGCGATGGCACGTATCAATGGTAAAAACTAAACGTGTTAAGCGCGACATTGATGTATCAGAATAAATGTACAATTTTTTACCTGCTGTTCATCTGGATACGAATACGACAGCTCGAGAAAAATTAACGATCGATCATCATACGCCTATCTGACGAAACGATCCAATAGACATTAAAGTGATCGAGTAATTTTATTCTCTGAGATATGGCAAAACGGTTTATCTTACTTTATGCCGTAAATTGGCATCTCCAGGAAATGCCGATTCAGAAAACGCGAACGTACGCGGATTCTAAAAGTGGAAATATCGTTGGTAACAAAGTTCCAAAATGCGGTTCTAAATTCGTCGGGGATTTCAAGATTAGAGCGTAAAATTAGTCGAGAAAGTCCATGGAATTGAAACATGTTTCCATCGTTTTCTTGCTTGACGGAACGATCGTGATTCCGAAGCGAGCGGAGAAGGTTCGGTGGTACGACGCGATTAACGATCGCGCTAGAGAAGTCGCGATGCCCGACATTGTTCTAAGCCGCGAACCGAGCACATCGAGCTGTTTATACGAAGTCTTAATGGCTATTCTGCCTTCTCAACGGCGTTGTCCTCGTTCTCATCGCTGGTATCTATGTCTCAGAATACAATCCCATGTCGACAGCCGCGAGGCACGGGTCTCGAGTGCTTAAATCCTCGGTTGTGTCAACATATCTCGGTAACTCGTGCTGCTAAAATAATTCCTAACTACGAAACATCTCTCTCTTTCTCTCTCTCTTCTCTCTCTCTCTCTCTCTCTCTCTCTCTCTCTCTCTCTCTCTCTCTCTCTCTCTCTACTCTCTCTCTCTCTCTCTCGTCTCTACTACTACTACTACTACGTACTACTACTACG
>NW_012130105.1:2468535-2472045 GCF_000143395.1 Atta cephalotes | reverse complement strand
GACGGACCGGTCCGTCGTAGGTGTAACTTAACTTACCGTTCGGTTGTTGTCGTACATATCTACGTACGTACGTCGTCGTATAATACTACTACTAACAACACTCTCTCTCTTCTCTCTCTCTCTCTCTCTCTCTCTCTCTCTCTCTCTCTCTCTCTCTGTCTCTTTCACATTCCGTACCGAGTTCAACGTATCAACGTTTTCGTGGATTACAAAGACACTATCGACTTCGCATGCGCTACGCATCTGTTGTTTGATTTACAAGGGATTTAATCCGCCTTCTATCTCTTTCCGGTGATCCAATTAATCTGGAAATCGCCCCTAAATTATTATTTTGGAACTGCTTTGTTATTATTATTGTTGTTGTCGAGTCGAACACGCGGCTTACACTGATGTTGATATATCAAATAAGAAACACTAAAATAGGAGAACCTGATACAATAGGAATAGAGTTATTTGATGGATTGTGTACGAATGAATTATGCGATATATCCCATCGAAATTAATAGAATCTCCGTAATAACGCTATGTATATAATTTATTATCATCATTATTGAGTTAGTTTGGAGAAAAATCCTGATTCCTAGTTCCGAAACTTGCAGATCCGAATGACCGAGCGATTCAAAAAGGGACACAATCAAGACGACGAGAGAAACATGGCAAGAAGAACACCAACAAATGCGCAATGTGTCAATTTTTATGTATGGAGTCAAACGAAGTGCACAAAGTTAGTGCAGTCGTAAGCAAGCACTATGCTGGCAACCGTGACGCCCGCTGCCTTTCCGCAAACTAACTATCACCACTTGTGATAACTTTGCGCGAACTAGGATGGGACGAGACGAGAGGAAGGTGCGGGTAATCCGATAAGATGTTCCAGGCGGACGTGCTCCAACCCGTGTCGAATCTTCCTCTTTCTCCCTTGAACATCCTGGACGCCGAACATTCTACTGAACTACGAAGCTTTTCCCGAATACGTCGAAGACAACGAATGACTGCCACGAATTTTTCAAACCGTTCACATTGTCCCCGAAAGCTTCTTAAAAATCTGTTATAGTTTATAAAACCGCGATAAGAGAAGCTAAGAAGATTCAAAGACGACGACTAACGTTTGTTAACTATGCCAACCCACGTCACATGTCGAGAATCCGTCAAAGTTTGCAAGCTTTCAAAGCTCGTCGTCTGTCGTGGACGAAGTCTTCTCGTCGCTTATCGGACATCTCTTTGGTTAACTTCCTTTAGTTAAGTGAATCACAAGGGGAACGAAAAGAATCTCCGTAGCGTATAAATGCCATCGTAGAAAATAAGCTAGAAATCGCGGTCAAACTATTATGGGCGTAGCCAAAGAGAGGTATTGTGACCCTAAATCTTATAAAACAAATATTAAAAAAAATATTAAAATCTTATAAAACAAATATTAAAACCTTTAAAAGGATTATATTTAATGAGATTATTCACAAGAAATTTTTAGAAAAGAAGAAAAAGTTGGAGGTAGTTGTACAAAAATTTTCTGAGAATTCAAGATGGCTAGTGTTATAAATTTAAGATTTCCAATTCAAAGAATCAGTTTATAATTATAAAAAGAAATAAATTAGAATATTAAATATATGTAATTTTTTATTTATTTACCAGTAATTAATAAAAAATAAATATCAATAAAATAATAATTATAATCCATAATTCATCTCGACCCTGAGTTAAAAAATCTCAACTCTAATTTGATCCCTCTCCTCTAAACAAAATCCCTGCTACGCCTATGTATCTAATACAGTATAAATCAGTTTCTTACGAGAAAATAAATTCTAGAACAGAAAAAACATTCGTAGCTATTTCTTCAAATAGCGGAATTATTATATAACAAATAAAAATTGGATTTCGTCGAGTTATACTTCGTGCGCAAATAAAATCATATAAATAATAAAATTTTATTTCCCATTAAATTTTATGTGCACTATCGTTCCTAGATATTAGAGAGTATTATAAAATATAATAACGCGTGTGAAAAGCAGTATATATACGGCAGATAAGATAATCCTTACCGGATAACGCCTCGTCGCTGCAAGACGTGGCAAACTCCATACGATCGGGTGTCCTGCAACCGATGTCCAATCTACGTACACTACCGTGGTGGCACTGGCTTGGGAATGCTGTCGAGGGTACTCTCCCGTCGTGCACCTCCGCTGCGTTAGCAATGTTCTGCTCGCCGTCGACAGCCAATACGCTTTCAACGTTGTCGGCGTTCGGTGGCCGAAACAACGACACGATCTCGTAGCGACCGAGATTGGGGCATTGCCTGGTCATCGGATCGGATGCTGAAAACGCGTAAAGCACATTTAATTTTGTAGGATATCATTATCTTAATTAAATCATGCTCTAGCAATTTCAATTGGCACAATTTTTTTATTAATGCCAATAATATTTGATCATTTGATAACGTGTCAAATAGAGCGACGAATTATAAACAAACTGTCTTTTTCTTATGTGTGAAGAACAGCCATTAACTTTCACGCGATCCTCCGGCGACAAGCGACAGAGGATCGTTGCTTACATTGTAGTGTAACTTTTAGCCGAGCAATTTGATATGCGATCGACACGCAGTCGATGCGTTCCACACGGCAAGATGAACGCGTTCTACTTTGTTCTTATAGGAAATTAGTGCAACACGATCCACGCCAAAGTGAGAAGCCGCTGTTTATTACGTTCACCGTTAAAATGTTGAATCTCTCGGGACGATCCATTCAAAAAATTCTATGCGAAAGATTCGTTTTTATATATAAATCTTTTTACTACTGTTTATTATATTTACTACATTAATCATTATTTTGACCAGGACTAAAAGCTTTGAAAATTACTTTATAATAAGCTTTTCCAACTAACAGTAACTTTTCCGCTTGAGTAGTAGAGATAGGGGCACAGTGCATTTACAAAATAATGTCATCATTTAAATAATACCATCATTTACTAAATAATTAAATAATTAATACAACATTACTTACATATATTATATATGTAATAGATATAAACTGATCTTAGAATTAGCGTCTGTTGCGTTAGAAAGAATTAAGAGAGAGAGAATATAGCGTCTCTCTTCAATTCGATTCTTGAGAAAAAGAGATAAAAGCATTTATTTTTATTCTAGGGCAACCTCTCTAACATAAAAATAAACAAAGAAAAAGAAAGTACAATGGAAAGAATATACAAAAATATGTAAAATTTAGCAAGAGCAATACAACATAAATAATACATGAAGAATAAAAGTATGCGGAAATATACAAAATTGTGTAAGATAGAACTGAAATGATTAAACAAAATAGTAGTGATAAAAAATGTTTAAAGTCATATAAAGTACAGCAATGATAACATATGGAGTAATAAAATTAAGAAAAATAAAAACAATAAATTGAAGTGGTAGAAAGAAAAAAGAATGATAACGCAGCGAGAGAGAGAGAGAAAGAGAGAAGAGAGAGAGAGAGAGAGAGAGAGAGAGAATATTATTAAGTAATAAAATAATATTAA
>NW_012130105.1:2455358-2466438 GCF_000143395.1 Atta cephalotes | reverse complement strand
AGAGAGAGAGAGAGAGAGAGAGAGAGAGAATATTATTAAAGTAATAAAAATATTATTAAAGTATTAAAGTTTTCTAAACCGATAATGACAACTTCATATAAGAATGCATAGTTTATTCTTATTGTCTAATGTATAATATTCATTACAAGATTTATTTAAATTTAAATAACCTTTACATTGATTAAAAAGTGTTAAAGTGCAAAAACAAACTAAAATTAAGATGAGATATTCTGCTTGCATAATAAAAACAAAATTATATTTAAAATATGTCTTGAAATTAATAAACAGATAAAACGGGATATACATGGAAAGAACAAGTTTGCTAAAATATTAAAAAATTTAAATATAGTTCGATACTGATAGAGCTGAAAATAATTTTGTTAACCTACAAAATAATTGTAGAAACAGAAAAACTAATTGCTAAAATGTCAAAACGCAGCGTTATTCATGTTTCAGTTTTCTACATAATTATTTTGGTTGATCCAACAAATTTATTTTCCAATCTGTACCTATCTAAATTTTTAAATATTTCAGCAAAATTATACAATACTTTGCAGAAATTAATGTTTTAAAATGACAGATGAGAAAGGCATTAATATCGTAGTCTAGTTACATGCTAAAAAAGATTGAGAAATGCTATTTTCACACAGTATAACTTTTAGCTGAGCAATCTTCGGTGATAATGCGTGTGCCTAAGAATGTACCGCGACACACAAAAGAGAAGACGAGTGCGATAAATTCCGCACCGACAGCGCGGTGGAACGGCTCCGCTCTTCGTCGACATTGCTGAAATCGGCTAAGGAGAAACTGAAAGGCGAACCGAGTCTTACGAGACTTTACGATGGATCCGGCATATGATCCTTTATGCGCTCATAAACCCGCGCTTCGCGAATTGATTGTTAAACTCCACCATTCGCAAACTTCTCGCCGAATGCGCTCGCGCGCTTCTCTCGCAAGTATATAGGTACTTTCCATCACCGGGTACATGGTACAGACCCCCTTCGAGGTACCTTTCACGTACAGATTCTTGGACAGATTTGGGGTAGATTTATCCTTCGCAATAATGTCGAGGCATCAATCATTCTTGAGCTACGGCATTGAAGATCTAGGAAATTTCACGAAACAGCCTTCAGGGCAAAAATAGATAACAAAACTTTATCCCTCATTTAATTTTAGATAAACTTTTCGCTTTAAAAGACTTTTAAGTTGAAGATTAGTTACAAAAGTATTTAAAGTCGAATGTTGGAAGGTTACTAGAACTTTCGTCAAGCTTTCGCAGGAGAAAAATCGGTTCTGAATTAACCAAGGGACCTGTGTATGAAGCAAAAATGCGATAGAATTTGGTACGCTTTATATATGTAGACGTTTGCTCAAAATATACGCGAATCCATATATCAGTAGGAGAGAGCTCGTAGGGTCGAGACAAATCACGAGCCCGTATGAATTGTGTGTGTTTGAGTGAATCGTTCGTAAAATCACCGTGTATCCCGACGTCGCCAGACTCACAGATCGATGTCTGAAATTGGCTTGAGAAGCTAAACAAGACGCTCTTTTGTTAGACCACGAATCACGTTTTATTCGAAAATTTCAAGATGTGGTATACAATATACGTATACGATTGCAATGTGATATAGATATTTTCACCGGTAGAATATAATTCTCCAGATGAAAAATCCAACGCAAATAAATGCATCAGTATTGCAAAATCTTTCGGTGCCACATTATGAGAACGACACACTTACGTATAGCACATCCAATTCGATTATCTATAACTTTCGCAAAAATAAACTAAAAAATTTTTTCAATCAAAATCAAATATTAAAAACACGGTTTCAAATGTATGTCTTTATTAATAGAAAAGTTATAGTTAAGTAGAAAAGTTAAGCAATGGAAAAAGCATTGAAAAAAAGATTGAAAAAGGGAGCTGGGTACATCATACTAAAAGTGACACTGAGGGACTAATACCTACTTCATATGCTAATGCTTCATATGCTTGTTTAAAGTAATGAAGAGGCAAAATATTTGTGGGGCAGAATATTTTATTGGGCAAAATGTATCGAGTCTTCATTTAGTTACGCACGGATCTCTCATGATTCGCTTATCTCCAGTCAGAATAACTCGATAAGATCAAGACAAACCAGGGGACGCGGGCAATGAATCGGAAAAAAAACGGAGGGTTCCATCGAAGTCGAATTGGCACCAAAGCTAGGAGGCTGACGCAAACCCGGAAATCACTTTCGAGCAAACGTTTCTGATTCTGATTTCCGGTCACAACGCGGAACGCGGCCGAATTTCCAATCTACTTAATCTTGGCTTACAATGAAAAAGAAATGGGCATACTATTTCACGATCCCATTATATCGGCGCCCTTTACAGTAATGGATCCTTCGCGAATAGTGGAGAAATTTTATGTCTATGGAGTGCTCGAATACGATATTATTTCGCGTACTTTATCGTGCTTCCGTTCGCATCGAAGCGAAGGCGACATCGAGGCAAATGGAAAATTAAGAAGCCGCGAATATTAATCGAGTGATAAAATGCAGCTGACTTGCTTTAAAAAGAAAGAGAGGGGAAGAGAGAGGGGGAAAAAAGGGGCTCTTTGATAACTTCCAAAAGAAAGTTAATTTGCCAGCCATCTCATCGGAATATCGGCAAATTAATTTACCCTCGATTAATTACAGTTGTAATACCGACAAAGCAAAAATGCTGCATTAATGGTGGAACCGGCCGCGTTTAACTGCGTTAATTGAAACTGCAGTAACAAACATATAACACGATCCGTCAACTGAGCACTGTTAAGCGTAATCAAATTTGCGTATATTACATTCGCCAGGCTCGAGAAAGTTGACACCCCGCATTAAAGCCCAATTAGTTACTTTACTGCTGCGACGTGATATTGCGACGACAATGCGTAATTCGATTAGGAGATCGGAAAATTTACTTACTGATGAACGTCGTGTACGGCATCGTGTGTGAGTTGAATGTGCTCGAGTTGCATATGTCGTCGGGCTGCTGGCCCCATTCCGACAGTTGCATTTCTATTACGTGTTCGTCCCTTCTATGGAACATGACGCATACATATCCGTTTTTGCTGAAAAGGAACAAAAGCATTAGATAAATATAAAATAATTGAAAAAGACGTCGTGAAAGTTGAACTTTTCACATATACTATAGAAAGAACGAAAGTTGTTTTGTTGAAAGTTTCGACAAAGATACAGATGTAAAAATAATTTTGTTCGATCATCAAAATAATTATGTAAAAAATTCATGAAACAATGTTGCAAAAAGTTTTGACATTTTAACAATTAGCTTGAACCACATAATTATTTTGATGGTCCATAAAATTATTTTCAAATTTGTATCTAGTTAAATTTTTCGGTATAAAATCGTTCTTTGCATGAAAGAGTTGTTTAGTCCTTAGTACGATAATTTTCCAGTCCTTTGTTAATAATAAAACGATAAGTCGTTTAATTTTAAATCGATTTTTATCACTTAATTTATAAGTATATAAAAATTATTAAATAATCCTTATTTCAATATGGACCAACCGTCAAATTAGAAGGAAGTTCTACATTTTAATTCTTCCACTTTACAACATGTTCCAAATTTTATCCCAAATTAAGAATATGATTATGAATTGTGCTTCTTTTAAGGGCGAAAATAATAAGTGTGACATAATAAATAAATATAAGTGTAAAATATAATTTTCAACTAACAAAAATGTGAAAAATTTTATAATTTTTTATTTGAGAACTCAGATATTATTCATAAAATGCATTCAGTAGAAAAATATAATTTAAAAAAATAAAATGTGACCTCGTAATTTGATGTAATTTTTGTTGTGATGTTATGTAATGTTATACAGTTATTAGTTATTTACAAATATAATATAATATTGTTCATGTGTTACATTAAAAATTATTTTAAAAATGTTTATTTATTAAAAATTAATTACTATAATTAATGTTGATGTATTTTTTTTAATGTCCCTTTTCTCTTTTAAAGGAATTAATTACTTTATTTTATATAATTTAACATCTTTAGAAAGCACTTTTGAGACTTCCACAGGTATTTTCTTCAAAGAAACAACGCGGTTTGCGGGTTATTTTCGTATCTTGATGCATCATTAAATGCCTTCAACGTATTTAAATATTTCAGGATCAAGACATGGGAATAATTGAAAAATCGCGTAATATATTTAGAAAATATTGGTATACTTATGTGTTAAAAAAAAAAGAATAAAGACCATTATTTAGTCAAGTGCTGTTAATAAGAAAAAAAATGCGCAGGATATAAATAATCTAATCGCGTGTATTAATTATAAGAGTTAAATTTATAATAAATTTAGTTGTACGCACTAATACGCACTGGTGTACATTAAAACTGTTGTATAGTGATTTAATCTGAGTGTAAAAATAAAATGCAAATATTTCGAATTATAAAATACGTATTTTAATCTAACAATACAATAAAGTGTATTGAGGATTTCACGGTTTAATCAGTTTCTATATTTACATTAAACACATATTTTTCGTCAATTTGTACGATGGTTTTCATATATACCAATCATACTCAGTGCGTGCAATCGAATTCGTTATTAGATGTACTGAAATGATTTTTTATGAGATTATTTTAACTTGTCATTGGAATTATACGAAAGAGATCACGCAGAGAAATGAAAGAGATGTCTCATTGTGAATATAATGCCGTTTAGTTCGCCTCCTTAGGTTGTAAAACTAAGATCGCGGATAAATAAAAATTTGGATCTGAAAGGATTAGGCGCACGAGATACGTTTAATAGTCGGTCCAGCGAACCGTTAAGGCTGATCTCGAGAAGATGAGAGTACGACGTGCCTTTTCCACCCAGAATGGCGACGGTGGGTAGGGCGAAAAAAAGGGAGAGCACCCTAAATCTCCCCTCAGAATTAAGATTTTATTTTATCAGAACCTTTCTTAACGGCCGAACGTTAAGTTTAACGCAATTCTTTTACGACGGCCGCCAGCCCTTACGGCGGAATCTGAAAACTCGACTGCTCCACGCGCCTATATGTACACACACACACACACACACACACACACACACACACACACACACACACACGCGCGCGCGCGCGCGCGCGCACGCACGCATGCACGCACGCACAGACACATATATGCGCAGATATAGACACACGTATAAGTTCATATCTGTATACACTCCGGCAATATACGTTTACATTGTAACCCCGTGGAGCACCGCCGTCCTGTCCGCGTTGCACGCGAACCGGAAACGACGATCTCGACATATATTTGTCTTACGAGTTCTCCGCTCGTGAAGAGGGATATAAAGTTTATATTACTTCTCGATGGCTCGTCTCTCGCGAAACTAGTTTCCGCGATCGCATTCGGGGATTTCGCAGGCGGCATTACGGACAAATTTTTTGCTGGTTTCAATTTAATTGCGCTTGTCGAGAGCGGCGGGGCAACGCAAGAAAGAACATGCAAACGTGTCCGTTAGCAGTGGAATATATAAGCTGGCGCGAAGGGAAATTATCGCTTAATCTTAATAAATATTAAAAAGAAATATAAGATAGCGGACATTTCCTAAGCACCGATCTATTTCTGTTAGGCGAGCTATTTTTAAATCATGACGCTTTTGATAGTAGGACTTAAAATGTAATTATTGCTTTTACGAATCGTATTATCTAGACTAATATGTTATAAATATCGAACATATAAACCATAATAAAATTCAAACCATAAGATTTTACTTTCTACAATCTTGATCACATCAAGCATTTATTCTTATTAAAACCATTCTAACAATAAGTACAATTGAGCATTCACGCGATATAAATCTATTCTTGGAGACTAAAATAATAATGTTCATTTTTCAAGATGAGAATATTACTTATCACCAATCTGCATTAAAGTTTGTAGCCATCAAGAACCAGGTCAAAGTGTTAAAAGTTTCAAGTCGCTATTTCAGTGTCGATGTAGAAAAATAGGCAAATTGTACAAGTCATGGCAAGGAAAATTACGTTCCTCCTTAAATATTCAATTATGCTTTTAGACCGTCGACCGTTACGTTATTTTTTCCAGTAGAAAGTACGCTCGCGGCGTCAAAATTTCATTATTCGCCGTGGACTATGATTTGCAGACGCCGGACGAGTGATCTTTTTATGGAAAAATATCCCGTAGCCGAGCAGTGTGCGCATTCGGGCGTATAAAAGCATTGTAATAAAACGTGACGAACGTCAGGGAGAGGCTTCGTGGAAACCGACACTCGTCTGCGATATGATTGATCGATGTCAGTTTTCCGGACGAATCGCGATACGATACGATCCGCCAACCGCCGGTATCCACCCTCAGTATCCATACCGCGTGTGTAAAAACATATACATATATCGGAAGATGAGGCGTTAAATACAGTCCATGCGTGGCGTGACTTTAGAGGTGCAAAATAAAAAGTGTTACGAGCGTGAAAAATCAGTGATTAGAACAGTGAAGATAGAATGAAAAATATTTCAAAAAAAAGTAGAATATGAAGATAGAAAAGAATAAGTAATAAAAAATTACTTAACGCGGAAAAAACTAAAGGAAAAGATAGAGAAAGAGACTAAAAGTACATTTCTACCGTTATCTCCACTTAGCAAGAGCCATTTTAAAATATCAAGATAATGCGAGGAAGAAAAAGGAAAGATTTATATAAATGGTATTTAAATTTCAATGTATTGTATAAGAAAAAGCGTGATCTCGAACGTATTTGTGTCGACAAAAAATTATAACAGTATCATGAAATTGTTGCGGAAAATGATAAAGTGACAGATATATCACGCAGAACACGATAGGCGAAAATACTACAATATCTTGACCAAATATCGACAGTTAACGATACTCAATCACTATGCAATCGAATAAGTAAAAAAATCGTTTTCAACCTGACTGATGGTGATCGTATGTCAACGTATTCGAGATGCGCGCCGATGACCGGATGTTCGAAAATATTTGCTGAAGGATATATAGATATAACGTTAAAAACATAACGTAAATCTGTCGTTGCAGCTGTTACCTCTGAATTAAAACGAAATGTAAAATACTGGTATGCCAATCGCATAGTGAATCGAGAGCAATTATTCAGGGAAGGCGTAAAGTAAACAATCACCATAATATCATCTTCAAAGAGCAATGAAGTAATTGAGCATCACACTGATTATGAATAAAAAATACATAATAGCAAAGTTTCAGAATTGTCCATCGCGCCGCAGAGAATTTCTCTTGAAAACACGCCAGTGCATACAATAGCACATAATGCAATATGCATTGTGGCATAAAAACCTAGAAGTAATCAAAATATCCGCATTATTGCTCTGCCTTTAAAAAGAAAGTGAAATAATTTGCATGGAAAAAAACAGTTTTGTTGAAGTATCTAAAAATTTAGGCAGATACAAATCTGAAAATAATTTTGTTGGATTAAAATGAGTATACAAGTTGCATAATCATTACAATACATTATCATAATATAATGCAAATAGTTTTGACATTCTAGCAGTCAGTTTAAGTATTTCACATAATTATTTTGATGACCCAACAAACTTATTTTCAGATTTATCTAGCATTTATCTAAGAGTATCTTTAAGAGTATCTTTAAGAATTTCTTTATTGAGAGAAATATTTCATATGATATATGTGATATATATAAAATTTGATTGTTTTAATCAAAATTAAAATAACAAATATTTATAAGAACAAAAATTTTTAATTAAAAAGTGAAAAGTTTTTGTAAGTCACACGTCATAACAAAAACATTTCTCTCAACGTATTAGATCTTGAAAGAAACTGTTTTACAGAGTTTTGTCTTCCTACGAAGAACTAAAATATGAGTCCAATATGAGCTAAATTGGCATGGACCCAAAAACCAACCATAATGTGATACCGTTCCTTTTTAGATACATTGGCACAAAATTGTTCTTTCCGTACGTGAGTATTAGTTTTATTCTGAGAACAATTTGCAATTTGCGTAAATTCTTGTCTTCCATATGCCTGCGTTAATTATAAAATTGACAGCGTGTTATGATACATACATGGTATCAAATTTAGTGTCGGATTCTCTTTAGCAGAAATTTTCTATTTTAGATCACACGGTTCATAAGATAGATATTTTCGGAAATTTTCTCGACAAGGAAACGCGTATTCCAACCCGATATCCAACATGATAATGCATCGACGGCAACGCGATAACGTAAAGAGCGGCAACTTAATTAATTAACTTGCGCAGCGCGCAGTCGTTTACATTCGGTTTCTGGCATGCATCCGGGAACGCCCAACCACCGTTATCGTTCCCCAGCGTGCACTGGCGTCTTCTTACGAGATCGTGTGCGTCTTCCGTTTCACCCATCTCGCATCATGCTCTCTCTTTTGCTCTCGCGACGCGCAACAATCGAAAACTCCCTGTTTCTCTTCTACAAAAATTCTTTCGTAGTTCATTGATGATCACCGCGTAACGTTGATACCTTAATTAAAATTTTCCCTAATTTAACGATACGTTCGTAATCCGAGAATATTGGCACCGCGCGCCGCTAATTAAATGCAAATAACAATTACGTATGGATGTTTAATCCTAAAAAACGTCATTATTACTACCGTTAAAATATTGTTAATTACATGATTGTAAATATATAACGCAATGTATGCTCTCGATCGCCTGCCATGTAATCATCCGCCTGCACATATAATCATGTCGTTCGTTGTCGATTAAAAATACGTTGCCGACGCTGCGATGTTTATCCGCAACAAAATATTCCTTTGACATATGACCCATTACAGCATCGTCGACGATATATGACACTCGGGTGACGTTGATTTAAAACTTTTCCGTGCTCGACGTGTCAATGGCCGACGTACCGGCCATTACCATCGTCACCACTTACTACAGTGTCCCAAATCAAAGAGGACACTTTTTCGACTTTTCAATCTAATTTATAATATATAATATTTACTCGTCAGATCATTCGCTCGATCGTGTCGCGCGCTCATCCAAGTAATTTCATGCTCATCTTTCCCGGCGGAAAGAAAGTACTCTCTTCTCCTCGTCACTCGGGACGATTTCGCGGATCCAAGATGTAGGTCATTCTCATCGTAGCGTTTCAAAGATCGAGCATCAGGCAGGGGATATCTATAGGACGTCAATTCCGCGTAGTAGAGGTATACCTTTGACCGCAGGGAGACCACTTATGGAACAGCGACGAGAAGTATCGGCCGTTACGTTCCTTCTCGTCTTTCACCTTTCTCTTTCTTCTCTTCTTCTTCTACTTTTTCTCTTTCCGTTTCTTCTTCGATTTCATTCCGTCCGCTGAGTACCGCCGTGATGAAAGCGCATCAACGTCGCGGCCGTTCTCTCGAGCGTGCGGAAAGCGATATCGCGTGTCTTCCTGCAGAATCCCGCAATACCGCAGTGTCGAAAATTTAAGGAAATGCAGCTGTTCCGCCATCGCGAATGTTATTCTTTTACGAAGCTAATCATCTCTCTGTTGAAGATGGAGGTTAAACGGAGATCTTGAGTTTGTAGAAATTAAACCGACAGTAAAAACATTTCCGCGTCTCGTTTCGTTTTATATTTTAAGTAGCTGTAAAAACATTTCCGCTCCATTTTCGATTTTGTGAAACAGTTTACGCATGTACTAAAAGCGAATTTTGTAAAATAATTTTTCACTTAAAAATACGTCGGCCAAATACGAATAAAGAAACTATTCCAACAGTTTCAACGATAGCGTTGTTTCAACAAACGGCCACTTGAATAATACAGTTTCACCGTGTCGAGAACAGTAAAATGCAAGTGGGATATCGCGGTACTGTATTCCGACGGAAGGAGTATCTTGATGTCGTTTTCAGATGAAAATGTTGCGTGTACATGTAACGCGAGTATATTGACGAAGCTTCACCCGTGATAGAACAGTCACGTATTTATTGGAAAATGCATGAGCTGAAAGCGTTATCTACCTGCACAAAATATTTTGGAATTCCTGTAACTTTTGACTTAATATCGTAGTAGCATATTTGTATACACGCATATGCACACATGTACTTCAAATGTCTCTATTAATGTAAAGTATCTATTACCAGAATTAAATAAAAAAACGGACATAATCCGAGGCAGATTTTTTTTCCTATTATTTCAATTCAATCGCTATACATATTTATATATTATAAAATGGGGCATTTTATAATCTTACTAAAATGGATGAGTTTCAAAGCTGTTTTGCAATCATGCAAGCTGTGTACTTTATGAAACATTGGATATTGCGGATTTATACGCCGCAGGTGTTTGCAATAGACAATCTGTTTAGTTGTAAACTAAGATTGGCGTTTGCACCGGATTCGGCTATTTGCAGAATAGACATGACCCACTTGCCGATAACGCCAGACGAAAACTAATTTTAACCTTATGAAAATGGTTCTTGATTTATAACAGGATATATATATTCGGAACAGCGAAATACGCGCGTTCAACAAATCAATGGAAATTATTTTATTTATGCGACTCTTTTGTCGCACTAACGTTGTTCAATTTTCGGCAATGTAACGCTCGCGATTTTCAACAAAGTAATTTCTGCCTGAACACGTTACCGGCTTGCATATGTGTTCACCAGTTTGTTTGTGACCGCTATTGCTTTGAATGTTCTCGTTTGCTTTCTCGGCCATTCCTTCCACGGTGGTGGAGATTTATTTTACTACTTACAATTAGTTTCAGCCACCACTTCGTATACTCAGAGACACAGTGCGACGTGTGCGCGGGTCAGCGCGAAGAATACCGCGCAGTTTACTGTGATTTAACTACTCGACCATATTTCAGATCCTCCATGTTTGGAGGAAACTGTCTTAAAAATACGCCTGAATATTATCCAGTCTAACATTTTAATTCAATTGAGTTTCATATTCAATAATAATTATCATTTGACAAACGCGTTAGAGATGAATATCTAATTTTCTAAATCTTGCAAACACATTTTATGAATTTTTATATTATGAGTTCNCTCTCTCTCTCTCTCTNCNCTNTCNCNCTCTCTCTCTCTCGTCTACTTCTTACGTTACTTACGTTAAC
>NW_012130105.1:2452886-2455338 GCF_000143395.1 Atta cephalotes | reverse complement strand
TAACTTTAAACTTTTTTTAAAAATTTTTAACTTTTACGTTACTAAACCTAAACCAACTTTTAATTAGTTATTTTAATTTATTATTATAGTTCTACTCTCTCTCTCTCTCTCTCTCTCTCTCTCTCTCTCTCTCTCAAGTTCGCGATATTATAAATTTGAAAAGTTACTGCTTAAGGAGATATTATCCCAGCACAAAATAAGTGATTATTCATTCATTCATTCATTCATTCATTCATTCTTTCATTCTCTTTTTCTTTTCTTTCTTTCCCTATGTGTGATTATATGTAATATTATCGTATTTTTATCGTAAATTTTCAAATTAAATAAAAAAAGATTGATAATCACCGGTATAAGTATATGAATACAAAACGTTTAAGAACTATTGAACTTTTTCTCGACCGCAGATGCTGGAACGCCGGAGTGAAGAAAAATAGCGCTTTTAAAGTTGAGAAAAGTCGATAGTTTTTGAATTACAGCCGATTGAAAATTAGAAGCGAGGTGAACTTCGAAAGTGTAAATAGAGAATAAAACCTAGTTTTCTCAGCGAATTTCAAGAGAACTTTATTTTAACGGTTCAATCTAAGGCTTGATTACCGAGATTTCCGAAACTATTTCGACACCGTCCGGCAAATTCTTTAATTAACTTGTATATAGAGTTGATGCATTCTGCATAAGTATTTCAAAAAAGTATCAATTATGAATAACTAAAAGTCTTAATTTAAAGAGTCTTAATGAATTAGAGCTTTCTAAATAGCTAATAAATAATGAAATTATATTCGTGCAAATAATGATGCTTAAATTAAAGTGCACTTTAATTTAATGCAGTTTTAACAGCATATCACTTAAATACATTCAATATTTTTAGCTAACGCTAGAAGAAATGTATAATTCAATCTCATACTTTTACTTATATTTTATAATTAATACTTTATCTAATTTATATTAATCTATTAGAACGTTTCTTTCATAATTTATTATAATCTTTCTAATTTCCGATATTAGTATTATATTTGTATTAAACGCAAACGACTAAATCAAAATCGATCTCAGAGAATGAATTCGTAGGTTAGGTATGTCTTTCAGCTTAGTGGAATGCTATCGGTTGGATTGTCGATTTGGCAGCGCGTGTACACGATAATTTTCCACCGTCTTGTGCGCCGATTCGAGCGCGAAGGTTGTACTTCCGGTTGGTAGGACTCCGGTCAACGAGCAATTTTCTGGTCGATTGGTTTGCGAAACGTCGAACTTGCTTCAAGTCGATTTCCGCTAATAGCAAGAGAGACACTCTTGTTTACTTCATGCCAGGGATGGAAATTCTCTGCACGCACATCTCTTCCCTTTAATTTGAGATTCCACTATTCGAATATTATCAATTAACATCAACACAAATCTCTTTACTGTATAAAAAAAGTATTATATTTTATTTTTAAATCATGTTCTTCTTTGGATAATATAATTTTAAGTAATTTTTACAATTGGCTCTTAATCAGTTTTCTTCCAGCATAAAAATCAGAAATTTCATTTATCTTACTGAAGATCATCTACTTTCAAAATTGTTACTGTATTGTAATGCGTTCTTTCAAAAAATGTAAAAAAAGTATCATCAAATGTTATCCATCAGCCAGAGAATCGAAGATTCGTTTAAAAAAAACTGTAATTTCCGGCCGAAAATCGGAAATGTAGCAATCGTGCTTTTAACATACGTGAAGTTTGACTGGTCTTTAGATATTAAATTGCATGCAGATGTTAAGATAAATATACGCACGAAGGGATCCAATTCCCCATAGCAATCGATTTTATTGTTTACTTCGGGTCAAAGGTAGGTCTGGACTCTTGTATGCTGTAGTTATCTATGCTCTACTATCGCAGGATAGACATCGTTTACCAATTAGTACGTCTAGTAAATTTTCGACTCGATCGCAGCGTGGAGAGTATCTTGCGCGCGTTACACCCATTTAATTAGACGAAATCATAAACGCACTAAACAAATGTCGGTGCGAGTGCGTTGGGAATATGACCATGATGAAGTTTGATTATTATTTGTCCGTGTACGTATAAATTCTAATCAACGTATATCATAGTTATATCAGCGAGAATGTCGAGTAAATTACGGCGGCTGCGCCGCATAACTCGAAGCTCGTATTCGGAAGTTAAAACCGCATCCGACCGTGCATAGTATTCTAATAAATACAGTATACCTTTGCCTTTTCCTCTAGAAATGATCGGAATGATTTTCTGCGGTTTGCCAAAGCATTCGAAACCACGCATACGCGTTCATCGAATAGTAGCTAAAATATTCTAACGAGAGAGAGAGAGAGAGAGAGAGAGAGGAGGGGGAGGGGGGGAGGGGGGAGGGAGAGAGAGTAGAANATTAATTAAGTAACGGTACGTAATTAATTTTAATTAACTAATTAATTAGTTTTAATTTTAAGTAAAAAATTAAAAAATAAAA
>NW_012130105.1:2451225-2452866 GCF_000143395.1 Atta cephalotes | reverse complement strand
GGGGGGGAAGGGGAGAGAAGAGTTGAAGATAATTTATAACGGTCGAATATTTTAATTACATAAATTGTATTTTTTGAAAATTAAAAATAAAAAAGATGCAAACAAGCATAAATTAAATTACTTTATTACTTTCAATTACTTCATTACAAATATGTAATGTATACACATATTTCAAAATATATATGTGTGCGTGTATGTATTATATACAACGCAGGGAATGAAAGTAACTAGTTACTTGTAACGCTGTTATACTTGTCATTACTCTATTATACCAATGTGGCAATGATCAATTTTTTGACTGTATACAATATTGTAATATTGAGGTTGAAAAACCACTGGATCATTATTTGTAACGAGTTGGAAAAGTCACTCCTTACTGAAAAAATTAACTCGGCATTTGCAACTCGTTACTTTTTAGTCATTACTTATAACGATGTAACGTTACTCGTTATTCGTTACAAATTACTTTTCTTCAATAAGTAAACGCGTAATAATGCAAGTTACTTCACAAAGTGATTTTTCCAATCTTAGCGCAATTTCAGCGTTTATTATTTTAGTTAGTTATAAAAAAATTGCAACATTATTAAATTGTTATTATGAAAAGTAACGGAAAAAGTAACGAAATAGCTCTTCCATTTCCTGAATTATAATGTATATATGCAAGTATACACATAAATATGTGTACAATCAAATATATAATGTTAATGCCAATAAAGAGCCAACACTGTACGTACATATGTACATAAATTTATTAAATTATGAGTATATCAATGTAGTGATAATTAATCAAATAATAGTCATAACAATAATTCTAAACATTTCGACCTCTCTTTTTAGGTTTTCAGTACATTATTAAATTTAAATTTGTAATACAAATTTTGTTATAATATTTATATATAAATTATATAATTTACGTAGAGCTACCAAAAAGAGAATTAAAACATCGCTGAGAAAAAAATCAATCACGGAGAAACGGGGAAATCCGTTGGGATCGAAAGAAATAAGATAATTCTGAAATGCACGGTACATGTGCGCACCGCCAAATACACAGTTTGATCAATGAAGCGACTTGCTGGAAATGAACAAGGCGGCGCTGTATCGGACACGTATGAACAAAAAAAAAGATACGGGGAAAGGGGGGAGGAGGGAGGGGGAAGAAAAAAAGGGGAGGGGAAAAAAGCAGAGCGAAACTGGGATGAGACCGCCGCGACGGGGCTGTATGCGTTGCCTGTTTATGTGCGCGCGGTATCGTGTTTACTCGGAGGGGTTCGTATGTACTTGCATAAGCAACTCAGGTACTCGGCAGGGCGTGTGCTCGGTGCACCATCCCCGCTTCTGTAACTCTGGCTACTATTTACGGACGTGAGTAATTCATAACTCGTTTTTTCGTTAAGCTTGTCTTGTCCCCGGCTTATTCCTTCCCCTGTCTGCTCCACCTCTTCTTCTCTCTTTTTTCAATCGGGAACGGTTTGTGTGGGCCTCATAAAAACGAGCTTTGATCGGGTGCACCGAGCCGGACCGATCGTCAACCAGCGCGACCGGCGAAGTGTCGAACCGAACTGTAGCTGTACCGGACACATATCTCTCTGTAATATGTGCGCGTATATATATATATATATATATATATATATATATATATAT
>NW_012130105.1:2446548-2451205 GCF_000143395.1 Atta cephalotes | reverse complement strand
TATATATATATATATATATATATATATATATATATATATATGTATATATATATTTGTGTGTGCGCGTCTGTACTCTAAAAGCTCGTTATTAGATCGCGCGCACGTGATCCTTTCTTTTCCCGCGGAATGCTCGCTTGATAAGCGAAGAGCCCTTAACGGCTCCCCTTTAGCAACGAAAAAGAGAAAGCCTTTTAGCTCGGACCACAATAACCGGCCGCGTCGTGAAAATCGTGAGATTGCGAGACGAAAAAATTTCTTATTCTCTCTACTGTGTAAGACAATGTTCCACAATGTTCGAAATGGGTTTTATATAAATATATTGGCGATGAGTATATCGGCGAACGCGAGAACACGTTTATCAATATTAATTCATAAACAAAGTATAGTTTATTAAACTACATACATTAAATACATTCATTAAATACATACAACTTGGAATTATCAGTGTTTTAATACAAATTTTGATTTCAAGTATATTACGGGGATTAATGAGACTAATGTTACGTGACTAAAAGATCTCTCGATTTACATATGAAATCGTTCGCCTGACTTTTTCTCGAGGAAAAGTGGATTTCGACGTTATTAAAGAATACTCCTTCTGAGTTACTGACTCCCATATTTTCTGAGATATCAACGTACTTCGTAAAGTTCAATATTATACGGTTCGCACGCGGTAGAATTCTTCCTAGCGCTTTTGACGTCTAATCGACTCGCCTTCTCGCAAGATACTTCTCGCCGGAACGACCGCTTCCGCGCGCAAATATTTCCACGGACAGACTTTTGAACTAAGATCAAACACTAATCGCATCCTGAGTTTCCGATTATTAAATCGAGACGCTCTTGATAATGCATGAGGTCTTGTTGGAATAAAACGAACGAGCGCGACGTAAAATCCACATACGAGGTAAAAAAATATATGGTCATACTGTTCTCTCCTAGATTCGAATATCTTTTCATGCGTTTCAGAGCACGAATTCCCGTTCATCTGAAATATATTTTACAATGCAGTCGTCGTAGTTACGAGCTGTAAATTCACGAATATCACAGACGATTCGTCGTCTGTCGGTCAATGTTTGCGTATGACGGATCGATTCCGGTATACGATCGTCGACGAAATGATGAAATCGAGCAGTCAGTTAGGTGCGAATAAAGATCGAAAGGCGCGGTTCTCGTTCTTCAAAGAACCAATTCTAGAAGAAGCTGCATAAACGTAAAAAGCGGAACGCGCGACAGTCGATAGAAAAAGAATGAGATAGAAAAAGAACGAATCCCCAGAACGTAAAACGCGTTTACGTGCTAAAGTGTCAACGAACGATGTCCGTTGGATTGTAGAAGATCTACAATGGATTGCGTCTACACTGCACACGTATGTAGCCGTCACGTTTATCGAAGTCATTAATTTGAGTGTCGTCAACGCCAGGATGTAACACTCGTTCGACCAAAATTTGGTTTATTCATCATGTCGGAATAATCGATCGGGCGAAGGTCGAAGTCGCGCATGTTCCGGCAGCGACAAATGATTAATAGGCCGAAGGTGTTTTACTCTTGTCTGCAAGTGAGTCGAATCACCGGTGTCTATTTTTGAGCAATGTGAATGACACGGTTCGACTGCGAATTAGAAAAAAAGAAAGTGTCTATCACATCGATATTCCATTACAATCTTCATTTATCTGCTGAAAAGGTATCCTCGATTATTCCAGTTATACGTCTATTATTTTTATACTCAGAAAAAAAGTGATGACAACTGTAACAACTGTACAAGTTTTATATACAGAATTAAATTCTATAGTGAAATAAATTAATATAAATATATAATTGAATAAATTATTTTATAGTTGCAGTAACTATGAAATAGTTTATTCAACTCTATAAATTACTTCTACATATAAAACTTATATAGTTGTTTTTTATAGTTGTTACTACTATTTATATACTCTTTTATCTAAACGTACAAATTATTTCTATAATTGTTTCCAGAGATTATTTTTTTCTATAAATGTTCATAGAAGATAAGCAAAATTTCAAAACAGAAAAACAGCATGCATCTTATAGGAAGTGTATTGTCAAATTGGAATAAACTGAGATAAAGTAGAAATTCACAGCGTAGACGGAATGTATCTAATGGAATGCGGAATGTGTTCTACGAATATCGATACAGAATTGAGTTATACATTCAGAAACTAAGTATATAAAGGATGGATCTTTCTCTTTCTTCTCTCCTCTCCTCTTCGTGACAATGTATCGCCAGAAATAAAGCAGTAAATTTGACATGCCCGGCGTCTCGGGCGTGCTTTATGGTTGTCGACGTGCCAACGCGGACAGAACCACGAGAGGGAAGTCGCGATAATGTACGTAACAATGTCGAAAGTCGGAGAATGGGGGATCGTAGAAATAGAATCTCCAGGTCGTTCTGCGTCGTGAAATCCGCCGACGCCGCCGCCACCATCGAGCGCGGCCAGGTCGAACGGAACGAAACGCGAAAGTTTATGCAGTACACGAAGGCATCCAACTCGATGTACAACCGCGATAAGCACGTTTTTCCGATAAGGACGCCCAGTTCTCCTGTTGCACCGATGCGAAAGTAGCGATCGGGACCGCTTTCCTTGGAATAGTTTCCTGTGAAGTTCCAAGCTTCCAACTCATTGCCGGATATAGAAGTGGTCAATACGCGTTCTTGGGACGATTAAAGAGATTTCAGTCGCTCACCTGTTTCGTTATCGCGATCTAATTTTGGATTAATTTTGTATTGGGGGCGCGTGCTATATTTAGAAACAGACGACAGTGTCTGACACTGATAATATTACAGTAGAAATTGTGAATTATATGACACTTTTTAGCTACATTCTGCTTTATATCATTTAACTAATTAGCCATATGTTCAAAAATTATATTTCTCATCATTTTTGCAAATTAATAATAACGATTTTATATATATATATATATATATATATATGAGACGTCGGCACGGTGCGATGACCCATGTAAATATCGATCGCGACGGATATAATGGCACCTCGAATCTATATTTTAATTCGAGCATTAATAATAATGATATAATAATAAAGGAAAGAAAATGTATGCGCGTTTAAGTCTTTTCCCTTTCCAATATAGTCATGGATGTGGTTAAGAAGGTAATTGTACATAAATTATGATTAAATGGATCTAGAGTTTAAATTGTTCTGCGACTCGATTGGACAATAAATATCGTGAGCTCTATTCAAGACAGGTCGAAAGAGGATGGCAGACGAGCCTCCGTAAGATGCGGCTTTAGAATGAAGAACGGAATATATATATATAAAGAGAAAAAAAAAAATGAATCTACAATGATTTATCAGAGTTGGTATCATCCTCTGTCGTTGTATACACGAGACTTCCGTGACAGGAAGCTATTTTTCATGATATTCACGAAGAATACTTGCGCCCGACTGACATTTTAATCGATCTGTAAATACTTATCGGTGGATGAGGTCTGGTTAAATCGACGGACGTGAAAATAATTATGCGAGCGGAGGTAAACGAGGAAGATTAAACAAATTGAGCGGAAAAAATTTAATTCCACATTCCGCGATATCTGCGTTGGAAGTTAATGCAAAAAGTTAATGTATATTGCCGCGAGTCAGTTTCCGATAATTATAGGTATCAAATATAGTTGATATGCGAAAATATATTCAAAAGACAAAGCGATGTGTTTCGTTTTGTGCTTACAGCTTGTAAGCATCATTTATCCGGTTTGTTTATTATTTGATAGACAACAAAGAATGAACTGATACAGCGTGTGAGTGTAAAAACAGAGCGAACTCAAGATCATTATTGAAATGCGTATCATATATTAAATTTTCATAATTTTTTATAAATTTAATACACGCGGAAAAAAAATACGCGCAGAAGCAATAAAAGAGTGACGATAAGTTCGAACTGCTTTCCTGTAATTGGAACTAACTCTGTGCTATTTCTCGTAATTCCGGCACGTGTTTTCAAAATATTCTTTTTTTTTCAACTACAATCTCGTACTCTTTTATAGAGTAGTGGCTCGTTGCACGAACGATTCGTTATTACGTGTGTCCCGGGTGCATCGTTGCGATCAATGCAAGCGCTCCGCTCGAGATGCACATAAATCGTGTGCTGTGTGCATGTAAACATACATGGACAGACAGAACTTGCTCGCGTGTATATGCGGAAGTATATTTGTGCACACATACATCTTCCTGCCGTCGCAAACCGGAACTACTTGAAACTGTCCGAGCAGGTGCTTCGTAAAAGCCGCACATCGGCATTTTGGCACCGTTTCATACTGCCGAAAGGATAGGTAGAAGCGGGAAAAAGTCGAGGTGGATCGCTCGTTCGTTAAACGTCTGATTTACCGTCGACCTCGCGAGATTTAGGAGAATCTTTTTACCGTACACATTTCATATCGTACACGTAATTTCACACCGAAAAAAATTTACTGTTATAAATCTTAATACATATTTCTTTAAAAAGTAAACATTTACTTATATAATAAATAAATATTTACTCAATAAAAAAATGATAGTTAAATCAAATTAATAGTTTTTATATCAAATAAATATATGTTTACATTTAGTAAATATTTATTTAGAACCGTTCAAATAAATATTTATTAAAATTTAATTTTTTTTCAGTGTACCTATTTTATGAT
>NW_012130105.1:2429989-2445990 GCF_000143395.1 Atta cephalotes | reverse complement strand
TATTCGTTAAAATCATCTAATTCTCACATCAGAGAGTATCTGAGATCAAATGTACATAATAATATATATATTGGAAAAATAGTCAAAATTTTAGAAAAAATTAATTGTTTAGTATGAATTACTTATTATATATAATAATATATATTATATATATAAAGTGCCGTTAAATTAAATTAAAAAAAATTTGTTAATTCTAATAATAAAATCAGGAGGTGAAGGAGTTGAAAAATTAATTTTGGTTTATCGCGTTTTATCACATGTGCTTCGCAATTTTAGTCAAGACTAAAATTGTAAAGCACAAAAAACCATTTCGATTTTATAGCATCTTAATGTACCCGACATTACGATCTTCGTGATTTTCTTTCACTCTCCGTCACAATTTCGTCCGTTCTGAGGAAAGATTTGTTCCCTCGGTTATCTATGCAATTCCAGCGTGGTCGCGATAAGTGCTCTCAGATTTACAGTTTAATGCACAATCGTCTTGCCCCGCGCTCGCGTTTGCCCTCCACTCGCCTCTAATTACTCTGGGCCGAGGCTTCGGCCTTAATTGAAATACCGAGTCCTTACTAACGTTCACCGCTCTGCCCGAGAGCTGTCGTGATACCAAGCGCCAGTGTGAAGTATCGGTGCAAAAATATTCAATCTTGTAACAGTCAGCACGATTACCACTCTCGAGAGGTTCATTCTTCAACTTGGCGTTCTTGCAAATCGCGATCGCGCCAAAGTTAGAAAAGCAAATTGTCCGAGCACTTTGACAAATTCTCTTCATCATTTTCCTGATTGTACGTTTTACCATATTACTAACTCTTAGTACACATGATTGGATTATTCGCGACCTATGCGTTTAATTTCTCTACACATAGAAAAAGAGTTTGATTGCATTAATTCTGGTTGAAAATGGAACAAATCGGAATTTTCTGATTAAATTCATTTATAATTTCAGAATTTATATAATTAGTTTTTCTCAATATATAGAAAATAATCAAATTAGTTATAATATTTATACATAATTTTTTTTAATACAAGCTTACAGATATTTTCTTACAGATTACTTTAAAGATGTTAAAAATCATAATTTTTATAAAAGTTTTTTATAAAATTTTATTTTACATTATTTTTATAAAAATCATAATTTTTATGATGAAAATTAATCCATGACGATTCATTGCAGTAAACAACCAGAAAATGATATAAGTTAAGTCGATTACATTATCAATAACATTTTTCAAACAGTCGTTGGAAATAACGGTTCTGTTGTCTTAGGTACGTGAAAAATACCGGTTTTCAATGACGGTGACATAAATATCGATCTTAAAAAGATATAAACGTTCATCCGCGATTCGGGGCCGGATGTCTTCGTTGAGCGCATCATTTCTCCCGCAGACGAACCGTTTTCTCCGCGTCTCTGCCACGCGCATTCGCCACAAAAATGAATTCACGAAATCTGCTCCCTGACATATAAAAGAATACCCCTCTGCCTCTCCCGATTCGCCCGTCTACACAGCCACCAAGCTCTTCATCTTCTCCTCGTCGCGCGTAGCAGGGAAACGCGAATCCCGGACGGCGTTTCTCATAAAGTCGCGAGTTGGCGCGTAATCGCGGGTATATTAAAGCGCGAGAAGATCAGTCTGGGGAAGATTCCGCGAAATAAGGAGAATTCCGGCGGCGAACACTTGCACACCATATAAGCACGATATGACGGGCATCAAACAAGAATCTGCAAGCGTCTCGAGAATGATACGTGTTCCCCGCGAGACCGCGATTGCAGAAATTCTTTCGTGGCGTTGAAGACGAATTGTACGAAAAGTGTTAATATATTGTACGATAAGTGTTAATAAAGTGTTAATCCGTCGGAGAAGAGAATTAGACCGATCATAACTGATTTTTAATTAACATTCCACAAAAATTCTTGTCCTTTTTATTTGTTGAGAAATTCTGTGAAAAATTTCCACACATATTATTATCGATTTAAGCCAGCAATTAGAATATATTTAAAGGTATCTATTTTTTTTTAATTGTAAATTTTGATAGATAAATTTAATTTTCCATTACAGCAATTTGGACTCGAATCAAAACTTTTGACGATTGCACAATCTGTACGATTGATACTGTAAGAGTCTAAATTGTAAGTAAAAAAAACTTTGAATCTTCTTCTATCAATCGCCGTAAAGCTAATTAAGGTTTACTCACAGCATTCTGTACTTCAAACAGAATGCTTTAGAACTTAAATCTACTTCTCATAGCTATAGTTGAAGAATAAGGCCCGATTGTACCAATGTTACTTTAACTTTAAGCGAGGCTTAAAATTCTCTCTTTTTCTATGTCTCTACCGTCTTTAAAAAAAGAAAAAGATTTTTAAGCTTTAAAATGAGTAACATTGGTGCAATCGGGCCTAAATGTAAAAAATAAGTAAAATATAATCTGATTTCTATAAATTTAAATTTATAAAAGATAAGTATAATACAATCCAATTTCTATGATGGTTAGAACTCGTTAATGCTTTGACTAGAATTTTTTCCGATTTTTATGGAATAAAAGAGGAGCAATAAAAAATTTGCTTTGTTTCTGCAAGCAAATTATGCCTCTATTCCTGACGGAAGAGTTAAAATTCATATTGCTGGCAGACGGTTAGTAAAAGATCTATGCTTGCTCGTTATTTTCGTTTGTCCTAATATTATGCAATAGTATAATATAACGTCTATAAGACTTCAGCACTTACGTGAATGTATACGATATAGACTCAGCTGATCGTTCCGTGCAAGGCACAGAAATAGCGGTCGATGGATGAGAAGATTGTAGATTATTTCCCTGGCATAATATTAGCAACCGTGTCATGCACTTATTTCTTTGCCCGACAAACATTCAGACATTTAAATAATGACGCAAGCTGACGCGTCAAAGTGATATCGCTTTGACGTACTGTTCGCGGAAGTAATTAACTATAATTTATATCACTTAGTACCGAGTTCAAGAATATCTCTTATCAAATCTTTAATGAAAAGAAGGAAACGTGAACAATCGATGTCCTCGATTTGCTGTCGTAATTTCAACCTTTTTCATCGGAGCTAACATGAATGGGAGAGATACGCGCGGTTGATTTCTTCGAGAATTTAATGTCAAATTCGTTTGTCTCCTTTCGTTTCCGCGAATAACGGAAATGTACGTTCGGTCAACCGATGAAGGATGACACTGAAACCATGAAAGTTACCGACTCTTGCCGAAGTTCTCAAGATAAAACCAGTCCGAGTCGTTCGTTCGCGCGAGCTAGCAAAGAAACGTGAATCGAAAAACGATGAAAACGAGATGAACGACACGGTGGGCATAAGTCGACGAGAGAATTACATTTTTTTTCTTTTTACGCCTCTCTTGTGTCGTGCACTCAATCTCCTAGTTCGCAAAAGTAGTAAACGCTTAACGTCGATGCTTCCCCGCCATCCTTCGTAGTAATTATTCGCCGCGCATCAAACTGAAAGAATTGTAACGCGGATAATAAAATCCCCTGGAACGAAGAATAAGATATAAGATAGGCAAGCGGGAGAAATGGCACGTCGCTTTTTATTGTCGACGTTCCCTGGTACGGCATAAAAAAATCTTTCTAAGGTGATGATAAAAGAAATACGTGGTTTTCAAAAACGGTTCAATAAAAAAAATAACCAGTGATAAATTTAATGTCAAATTTCGCTTAGAAATATATTTAAAAGGCAATTATTTTACGTAATGCTTTTCATTGCAGCGTCATATAATTTGGGAATTGATTCTTGTTACATGGTATGATATTAATATATTAACATAATAGTATAACGCATAATCATCGCGTTGATTTCATACAATTATTTATGACGTAAATTTATACAAGAGTAATAAAATGTGAATTAAAATGACACTATTTACGATCTATCTAAGCAGTAAGGCTTTGCGCTCAATCAGACGCCGTTTAATGCGAGGAAAGTAATTCTTTCTTTTCTTGCTTCCCTTCCGCTCCGCTCATCTTAATATCGTGATATCTAAGTAAAGGAATTCTTCGAGCAGCTGTCGCGCCCGTACCGCGACATTATTCTTGGAACCTTCCTAAGTGAGGATATTAATCGCTGAGAAGTTACGCTTGACCGAGTTTCTTCGGGATAAATGAAGAGAAGACAGTATGTCTGCTGAATGTAATCACATTTTATTGAGCGCGCCGTCAATTGCATTATTTTTACTAATCATGTATTTCTTATTCGAGTACCTAGTTATTATTCAAAGCACATATGGTAAAGAATAATAACGAAGATGATGAATATTTATTTAGATAGTCACAAAAATTCATCATTATTTAACTTTTGAGTAATTAAGTGATTTAAAGATACGCAAGTAATTCTTGTTTTATTTTCTTTATTTTTTGTTCAAATTTAGGTTCTTAAAGGCAGCATTAATATATTATTAATATATTAATATATTATTATAATAATATATTATTATATCTCGTCTTTTAACTGTAAAACTTTATTTATTACGTCTTGCTCTTCTATTGTTTCTTGATTGTTACTACACATCAATAAAGTTATTATTATTATTAAGTTGATAGGTAGAGTGCTCAGATATTAAAAAAAAATTTAATTTTACACTGAAAAAGATTTACTAAATATAAATACATATTTCTTTAAATAATGCTAAGTAAATATTTATTTATAGTAAATATTTATTCAATAAAAAAAATAAATAAATTAAATTAATGGTTCTCGTACTAAATAAAATATACGTTTATATTTAGCAAATTGTACTTATTGTTAATTCAAACAACTATTCAAATAAATATTTATTAAAACTTAATTTTTTTTTCGGTGTATAATTATATATTTTTTTCTAGTATACTATGTTATATTATATCTTTATAAAATATAGGAATGCAAAAATAATGAATTTTAAGACTGGATATCTGAATAATACTCTTTATTTTCTTTTCTGAGAATACGTTTAAAACAAACTATACCTGAATGATATGGCCAGACTCATTTAAAGGTTAAGCTTGCATAATTCTGTGCAGTCAATTAAAAAAAAAAATGATTTTGCAATCAAGGAAACTTTTTTTCTCCTCTCGGCAATTATCCCCTCTTTACTTAGTAGCGGAGTAAGAAATTTATCTTCGCTCGACAAACAACGAATGTTTGGACACGCTTGAGTTTTGCGGAATGGGCGAAGAAAAACATCAGATCGGCCTTCGCGTTTTCTGGACCGATTCTTTCCAGTGTGCTCCGGCGAGTAGTAAACACTTTAGCGTGTTCCCGCAGATATGTTCGACAAACACGTTCCAATAAGCACTTTTATCTCAGCTTTTAACGATGAATCGTACTCTTGGCGGCAGTGGGACGCGAATAACCGGATCGGGTCTCTCGTACATGTACGAGCGATTAAAAGCGATACGTTACGTCGCGCGAACTCGCCCGCACGAATGCTTTAATGAGAGTACCTGGTGGATCTATATTGACATTTCGGTGTATACATACATACCTATGTATATATTCGGGAAAGTGGTACCACACAGACGAAAGTAGAGGCTCTCTGTATTTGTATCGTTTATTTACATGAGCACACTAAACGAAAGCTTGTGATTATCATATTATGCGCCTCTCTGATAATTATTCCTGTTCCCGTGAACTGCAAAATTATTCTTAGTCGAATGAAGGCGAACGCTTTCTTCTCTTTTCGTACAAAATGTAGACATTTTAATAATGTCCCTCACAATTCGCAGAACGGAAGAAAGAGTGAAAGAATCTGTCCAAGACTTCTACCATTTTTCTTTTCATTTTCTGCTAACTGTTTTGAATCACCACATTATCGGGTACTCTCCTAACTTTTCTCTACACAGATGCTATGAATAGACTTACCAATCCCGTGTTGCCTTTGCGACGAATTGCTTCTGATTCTCTCTATCGATTGGCGTCGAATGGTGATAGCGATGATCATCAATGGTAACAACCGAATGGCAAATAAGGCGAGTCTCGTTTCGGTCGAGAATCGTGAGATTGTAAGGCGACGCCAGGAGTCGGGAAGCCATTCGATCCAAAGCCACCCACGATTTACCGGCCACCACCCAGGACGGATACGTGCAACGCTGCGGTGGCTTTTCTGTAACATGAAAAGATGGGCGTGGACAGAGGATCTCTTGTTTGTCGCCGAGACATTCTCTCCGCGACGCGCAAATTTCACATGTGCATTCGTGATATTCTTTTCTGTCAGAAGATTGAATCGGAATTATTTGCGAGTATTTAACATTCTTCTTCGCGAGTACGCTTCTTTATATTGGGTTGTCCGGAAAGTTCATGCCGATGTTGAAGGAAAATTGAAACGCAAAAAATTTAAATTTTAGTATACATTTATTAAATTATATAGGTTAGTCGGTACGAACTTTTCGGACAACCCAATACATTTATTGTCGTCATCAATTATATTAAATTAAAATTAAAATTAAAAAGCGCAGAACAATTATGATTTAACAGCGAGGAAAATTGTATTTGAACAGCATCCTGCAAAGTTTTGTCTCTTTTACTATTTGCGATTATCGAAAATATTTTAATGTTTTCAAAGCCGAAACCCAAGATTGTAAAGTTGATTATCGCTGCAACGTCAACAGTTTAATTCCTGTAATTTTCATCTCCACATTGCAAATTCGGACGGCTGTTAAATTCAAATGTAATTACGTTTCAAGAAATAGCTGCGGCTTTATTCTTAGAGACGGTTGTACCTCCGCTCCTAACGCAGTTATTTCAAACTCGAAATGCATAATATATACTGTAAGCTCGTTCTCAACTCTTTAAGTTCACGAGGTCCTCGAGCAGATAATCCAGCATAAGTAAACTTTGACCTCTCTTCTTCCTACGCCATAAACTTCGTTTTCAACGGCATGCCGACTGTTTCTTACGCATTATCAGGTTCTTGCACGCTCCGTCTAAGAATTTCGTCGAAAAAAAAAAGAAAAAATAAAATCAACCAGTATTCGACAGGACAGGCCACGTCGCGAATAATTTCGCGCTAATTACAGTACACTTTTAACAACGTTATATTCGTAACTAGCGTAATTATACGCGAGCGACATACGTCATACGTGAACGTGATGTATATTAACCAACTCATTAGCTTCATTAACACACATACATATGCCTGCGCACGCGCTTTGTATTATAACGGTTAATTCACGTATGTATTGCATTGTCATTGTCGCGGTAATGATTCAAAATTGTCCTCGCTATTATTGATAAAATATTGCAGTCATATCGCGCTCATGAAGATGTTAAAAAATAAAGATTAGATGAATCGTAATAATGTACATTTAAAAAATATGAAAATTATTAAATAAATGCATAAAGATGCCACGTGCAACGGCCGGTTTACGTTGACGCAAATAATTTGCTATAAACGCGCGACAGCTCCGTCGCCGACGAACAGTTATCCTGTCAATGGTCGGTTGCTCACGGCCATCAATCACCATGCACTGTGAATTAATGGACCGTTAAAAATGCACGAGCGACAAAGTATGCTGCGTGCGTGCTGCATACTGCGACAGCGGCCTGCGTGCAACTAAAAGCTAATCGATAATTCAATCGGGTGTATGCATGCGCTGTAACGCTATAGGTCGCCGAAATTGCGCTGCTTATCGCATACGTCGCCGCGGATGATAAGAGAGAGACGTAACGATGGCGATAAAGAAACAAGCGGGATCCGCGTAATTGTTTCATTATGCGATCTACGTTCCCGCGATATAATTATTTTCTTATACGTATATATTTTTTTACATGATACGTGAAAAGAATTGCGCACTGTGTGGTTTGTATCTAATTAAAATTCTCCTACCTTACCGGAGAAATATTCAAATTTATAATCATTTGCATGTATAGTTATGTAATTTATAACGAATAATTTTATATTAATCAATGAGCTTCGAATTTTCGTTTGACACTAACTCAACTTTCGTTTGAAATTAATTTTCACGTAAAAAGATAGAGAAAATTAGTTTTATTATTAAACTAGTTTTATTAAATTTAATAATGCACTGTGGTTTTATGTCACAAGCACTTTTAACAAAGTGTTCAATAGATATGAATTATCGCAAGTATAACGACTTGAAATTTAAGTGCGAAAAAGAAATATAAATCTTCTTTTTAATGTTTTACTGCAGTCTTGTGATGTAAGTATGCTCTATAACAAAATGCGTATTAAAATGAGTCACGCCCGCGGCGAAATGGAAGAAGAAACGTATGCTTTGTTTAAAGTAAATTACGCCCATCCTCTTATCTTCCTTTGCAGTCAGACCGCATGTAATGCGACGCCATTGCATTACCTCGGAAAGATTGCAATTCCACAATGCCTCGGCGGCGGTTATTTGAAAATGGCAATCTAAAATGAAAATACTATTCATAGAAAACGAGGGTCCTCGGCATTAAATATGATCGTATATACCAAGTCAATTTGTAAATCGTCTCGTTTAATAAAAAAAACTAGCTTCTGAAATACGGGATATGAGGATAAAAACTTTCTTAAAAATTCACTATACTCCTAAGAGAGTTGTTCCCTGGAGAGTTATTTGAGAAAAGATATGATATGGAATTCGATGATACGAATGTAAAGGACACACGGATATGCAAAAATATTTCAAAATTTAAAAAACTGTTAAATAAAAAATGTAAAATGATTGTTTTAAAAATTCACTATCATTCTGATATTTCATAGGTATCTGCATATGCATTTCTACTGCGCGATGATATTCTACGTTTTTCGCATAACTGTATTTCTTCCGTTACTATGCATACTTTCTGTTCTGGCTTTCTTCTCCTCTTACTCTAACCACAATATTTCTCGAAAAGATTCTAATGCACAGCGGATTTTCGCGAAGCAATACAGATTGCGCTTTAAAACTATATTTTTTCCTTTGATGAAACGGATTAGGTATTAAGATTATAATTTAATTAATCAATTTCGTACACTTTTATTTTCATACATGAAAATAAAAGTGTACGAAATTGAAAGTGAAAGAAATTGACGTTTGTAATTTATTTAATTTATTTAATTTATTTATAACATTTTAAATTATATATTACGTATTTCTGACATCATATTTATTATACTTTCTAAATTTCTTGGAGTAAAATCTCACTTTTTTGGAGTGAAAGTCAAATATTCATGAAAATACCGCCAATCAAAATGGGGCCGAACTTTTTACTTTTCAAAAGAGTGAAATTGTTCACTCTTCATTTGGATTTATTTTTCAACTCTAAAAAGAGTGACTTTTCTCGGAGAGAGGGATATTTTGTAACCTAATCATAAAGTCGTAGGCATTTTTTGCGCTAACTAAACTAATTAGACTAAGTCTTGAAATCTCTAAATATTTTATCTGTACAGGAGTACAAACATATTAAAGATTGAAGACATGAATATCATATTTATTACATTTTATTAACATTCACTAGAAATTAATTTCTTTCATTCCTAAAGTACCTATACAAAATACTTTAAATATTTTAACCTCTGTTCGTATCCTTTTGATTTCTATTTTATGTATGTACAAATGTATAAACAGGCTTGTTGAATCTGATAGATTCATTCTTGAGTTTGTCAAACACTTGACATTGTTTATACACTCAAAACAACTAAACACAGTAATAATTGGTAATTATAAACAACACTTGTATGAGAACAAGAACTAAGAAGGCGTTAGGTGTGATTTGGCGAG
Organism: Atta cephalotes; assembly: GCF_000143395.1. Classification (NCBI taxonomy): domain Eukaryota; kingdom Metazoa; phylum Arthropoda; class Insecta; order Hymenoptera; family Formicidae; genus Atta; species Atta cephalotes. The sequence goes on along the minus strand of NW_012130105.1, from coordinate 2,436,287 downwards.
ATTTCTGCACTTTAAGTTGAAGTGAAGTTTAGAACATTAACAATTTCACTTTAAAAATAAGATTGAAACTTTTCACTTTTTGTCTTAATGTGAAAGAATTTACTCTATTAAAGTGAATACTTCCTCCATGTAGAGTGAACTAGTCAGTGACGTCAGAATTAGAGTGAAAATTTTATTCCAAAAAATTTAGAGAGTAAGAACTTTCTTGTTATTATTTCAATTGTATTCAATTGTTGAAATTTTTGCAGCGGCTAAGAAGGACTTTGTTAGTCGAAACATTCCACTTATTTAACTTTATCAAATATATACACATTTAATTTTACATCTGTTTTTGCTTGTTTATCTTGGCTTTTGTAACTTTACATTTAATTATATTTTCGTTTTTTATATTGATCATTTTCTTAAATGATACTTCATTTGAAGTCATCGTATTTACATGCAATTCTTGCGAATCGATTATAAGCGTGTACAGAAAATAGTAGAAGAAAGAATAAGGAGGAAACGGAAATTTACATATCGGCCAGATAGAATTTATCGCGCGTTAGCGAATAACGCTTCTCTTCATCCACGGGCGGGCACTTCGGGACGGGAAGCACGGCGTAGCTCGAGATCCCGGGGCTAATCTGCCTCCTGGAAAGTTTAAATGGAAACGTGGTACCGGGTAGGGGGTTAACGAAACATCCGCGACGCCGTGGTAAGGGCGCCGCTGAAAAATTTTTAAGCTGCTTAACGCTCGAGTTGAATTTCCACTAGCAGTCGTGGCCGCGATTTCGAAATATTAAGTGGTAGCTTTGTCATTTCTCGATAACATGTTCATCGATTGTAATTAACAACGATATATTAATATAACGAGATAATAATAAAATAACATATCCGAGATTCGTCGCGCTCGAATAAAAAATCCGGGCGTGTCGAGCGAAAATCAAAAACGGATAAACTAAAAACCTATTTGATGAGTTTACTCGATAGAGCAGGGAGATTCTTCTTCACAATAAATACTCAGCCATATCAATCGTCTCGGTGTACATTGCGCTATTCGACTGACAATCAAATCGGAGCCGTCCGTTCGTCGCCCTCAATATGGTTAACCATGAATCCTGCGACAAGAGCGTCCCAAACCGGCAAGGCTACGTGTAGCTATGCGATACCATGGAATACCCGAAGTACCTGGCGTTGACCACCGGACGGAGCCAACGCTAGTATGCCGGACAAGAATCCGATCTGGTGTCCGCAGGCACTCTCATAGTTTACGTGCTCTCGTTCTTGGGGTTCGGGGCTTCCGCACGTACGACGGCTTTCGTACTGGGTAGTGCCGTACGCGCCACTACCATACGATCTACTATCGTTGCCTCTCGTTGCCATCGATTAACAACCCCTTACGGAATTTCGATCGTTAGGGTCGATCTTACGCGTTGCGCAATGAACACCGAAATGTAGCTCGTGTCGAGCGATGAACGTTATTCCAAAAAGTCGAATGATTCCTTTCTAACTTTTTTTTAATTTAATCTTTACGAATGGAAATTTAATCTTTACGGTGTTAAATCGCTCTCTTATTTCAAAAGTCATCACAATTTAAACAATAATTTACCAGAAAATTATGTTTCAATTTGACAGAAAATTATTAAATAATCAAATAATATAAAAGAATATACTTTTAACAAATAAAATGTTATTTTATTACTTTCATTTTACAATCCTTGAAAAATTACCTTTGACGATTTTTTTTTAACTATCCTTTTTAAATTGTAATGATTTAATAAAGTTAAATTAGTTCATTTTTATTTATTTATTTTTTGATTTAATCTTTACGAATTCAGTGTTAAAATATCGTTCTTTTACTTCAAGTGTCACAACTTAAAAAATAATTTTCAGAAGAGTGAAAAAATTATTTTTCAACTTGAATCAAATACTGAATAATCGAATAATATTAAAGAACATTATTGAAGAAATTTTTAATATAATCAAATGTCATTTTTGTCACTTTTATCTCATAATCTTTAAAAAACTATCCTAACTCTTCCTAATTATTTATGATAATAACTAAAGAATCACGTATTTTTAGTTGTGCCACTTTTAAAGTAAAGAAGCGATATGTTAAAATAATTTAAAGTACGCTTAACAGGAATTGTGAAAAATGTACGTTCTCTTAGAAAATATAAAAATTCTCGAGAAGGTTTTAAAAAAGAAGAGATGCAGGTGAACTCACTTTGTGTCATCTTGAACGTTCTGGCGGCCTCGGTGACGCTGATCAATCCGTTGCAGGCAGCATCCGAGCTCTGCGCGAGGTTCCATGTATTGTTCGATGGATTTGTGTAAATAAAACATCTGTAGCTCTCTTCGTCGCTTGTTTTACGATCGTTACGATCACTGTGCAAGCGCGCGACCATGTAATTTGTGCTGCCCTCCCTCCAATGAGCCAGACACTCCAATTCTACATCTAGAAAAACAAAACGTTACAACTGCAAATTGGCACGTATCCAATAATAACTGTTATTTTTTTTGCTTCCCCCTTCCCTCCTCTCGTTTTATCGAAATACACGGTGCCGTTGATGTATACGCGGCCGTTGTGGTATATACTTTTACGGGATTTTACAGAAAACATAAACTTGCAGCGTTAAAGTTATCAGTTGACGGGCGAGATACACCGGCTTTTGCAAAGATATATCAAAGCGAACGAAAATTCGATGATTCTCCAGCCTACACGTCCCTATTAGTAACAGACTCGTAAATAGAAGTTTATCGCTGTTGTCCCCGGATAAAGCCATCTGTAGAAGTTATAAACGGAGATAAACGATATATGAATGTTCACATGAAAACACATTACACATTACACGTTCGCATACGCGATCCGCGGACGTGTGTGGTACGATGCAGCGCCCTGTATTCATTTATCCGCGCGCCGCGTATCGAGATAGACGATCGGGCACGGGCCGATGATAATTGCGCAAAATCGTTTGGACAAGCCCAGCAACAAATAGTAATTGACAAGGCCATTAATCATTCATTCCGAAGCCGCGAGCTTTATTGACCGTTACAGGCCTTGCGCGTCGTGTTAATTAATGTCAAAGCGAATGTTAACGTCACCGCGGAAACACCGCCGACGTCATAATTCCTTTTTACCCGCTGAAATGCGCTCTGCTACCTTAACGACATGACAAGTCGATGAGCTGGGATATCCTCCTTTCACGTATAATTTGATCACATGACGATTTTGTTTCCGATAACTGGAATTAGCCTCCAATATTCCTTCACTCGCAACAATTAGAGACCGCTGTTACTCCTCTCGCCACATTTTATTGTGTTTTTTTAAATAAAATCATGTTTTACAATAAAAAATCGATAGAAAATTTAAAATAAATCAAATGTTGGAATTTCGTAAAAAAAAAACATAAATGAGAAAAAACTCGATGACAATAAAGCTGAATTGAAACTTTACATCCGCGTACTTCAAAATTTGCATCAGTATATTGAAGCACTCAGCAAGCGCTTTATAACTGTAGATTGCAACGAATTAATTATGAACCAATAACAAAATGTCACTAGGCAGTGATTGGACTCGCACACGTTGTATAATTCATAATTGTTTAGGTATTCACTTGACAAATTACGAGCGTTTGTAAACAGGTATAACACAATTGCCATGTAAATGGATATTGCACAATGCATGTTGGCATAATAATATTATTTTATACGCGGTATCTATTGTATGGTACCTGTTTGTTGAACAGTGTCAAAGATACCATGGAAAACACCGTAATCAAATTTATATAATCGCCAGCATTGAATTAGAAAGAATATAAAACAAAAGATACATCCTATAATATATAGGACAAAATTTCTAGAACATAGAACGTTCATAAACATTCTATAAACATTTGTTCATTTTTAAGACATTCTATGATGTATGCTATCTAGGATATCTATATAAAATAGATGGCCAAAATTTTCTTCGTTCACTGCTCAATTACTTTGTAAACTCCACGATCCATAAATTAATGCATTATTTATATTACAATATATTATATTTCATCAGGATACCATTCAGATATTTAAGCCACAAATTTGAACATCCTTCCTAATATGGTAAAAAAAAGAAAAAGAAAAATGTCTAAAGATTAAATAGACGTATTTAGCCGCGCATCATTGATATCTGATTCGTCTGTGTAAAATGAGTTTGTCACATGTCAACATAATGACACGGAGAGTGTACTGACCCACACTTTCGGACGAGTGAACGTTGGCACACGCTTGGTAGCGCAGGAGCAGACGTGAATCCTGCGTGCACGCTTCCGCCCGTGACCGCGGCGAATTACACTCGCCCTCACCCTGGCTGTACGTGAACTCCAGGGGACCCTTAATGGGACAGGGCAGCGGCGCTGCATTGGAGCGAAACAGAGAGACCAGAGTGGCGTCGCTGGTCAACGTGCCGCATTGGGTCAGCAGACTCGGTTCCGGTGAATCGCTCGTGCAATAAGCTAATAACAACAGCAAAACGTAATGTTGCATCACCATTCGTTATAAATGTAACGATGAGATGATGAAACATATTATGTTTATTTTGTTTTCCGGTCAAAATACAATTCCGAATAAATTAAGATATAAGAAAAGAAAAAATTGCAAGCATTGAGGGCAAAACAATTAAGAAAGAAATGAAGATGTAAAAATAGATGATGATTTTGTTCTGTGTTCTGTTTATAATAATAAAGTTTGTTTTAAGAAAAGGAAAGAATGAAAAAGAAACTAGACAAAAAAGAAAGAAAAAAGAATGTAAAAATAACAACATAATGTAAAATAATATTTTATCAGGCATAAAGAAGACAAAAGATTATAACAGGATTCAGTAAAGCATAAGTTTTTACGACGCTCTGAATTAAAAAGCTAAACATTCTTTAAGGAGCAGAAAGGAGTCATTTAAGAATCTTAATAATTAGCACTATCTTACTTTCTTTGTATTGTAGAACGTTGGCATGTTGCGCGTGCATCACAATACACCGGTAACATCTGTACTTCCTGTAACAAAACGAAAAAAAAACCAGTTTTGAATGTTATTCAACGTATGTAGGTTTTATAAATTTTACCCATTCATATTACTTACGAATTGAAACCAATAGAAATAAAATCTACGATACATATATCGTTATGTCACCGCATTCTGTTTTTTTATTAAACAAATCCATCCACTGAAAGCGTGTTTTGAAAGAAGCTTTTGAATGGCAGCACCAAAAAATTTTAAAAGCATATTTTTAAATGATTTTTCATATATACAGGTGATTTATATGCAAAAACTACATAGAAAGAACGATATTTTACTAAAGAACGATATTTTACTAAAGTATCTAAAAATTTAATTAGATTATGATCTAAAAATAATTTTGTTAAACCATCAAAATAATTTTGTAAATACCAAGCAACCAGTTTGCGTCCTGCATAATTATTCTGATGATAAAAAAAATATTATTTTCAGATTTGTAGTTAACTAAAATTTTATTTTGATAAAATCTTTCTGCGTATATAATTCAATTTAATAAAAAAAAAAAATATTGTGAAAAATCAATGAATCGTTAATCTAATATCAAGATGAGATTTATAATTTCGATATATTCCACATACATATACAAACAGAATCCATTTCATATAATTATAAAAGAGCGGATTTTATTCAACGCGTAATAACTTCGATTTGTTTCAAACGCGGTATTCGGCGTTGTGCTTACGCCCGCTGTCATTCCTCATCGCGGTGACTGTATTTACGTTGATTTCCGCTCTGGAAAAAGGTATAAATCATCGCTCTATTTGAATACCGCGTAAATTTACAAACCAAATATCGAAGTAATTTCTGTCGCGGCGGCGCTCGCGAATTTTGTCGTCGCGCTCGTCGTCACAACCGGCACCATTTCGTCGATTATCGTCCTTTTCAAAATGCACCGCTAAAGCGGATTAATATCGTTACAACCTCGAGGCTGTCCCGGTGCGCATAGTAACACAGATGCACTGGTGGCAGAGTGGCGATAGTAGCCGGAAACTATATCGAACTGACAGCCGGGAACAAAGGTAAACTTCGACTTAAGCTGCCAAGAGGAGAAGGGGAGGAAAAGGTACCGAGGGATGGAAGGGGGTGAACTCCGAAAAGGGTAGAATGGGAAACAGTGGAGAAGCTGCGCGAGAGAAGGTAAGTTGCGGACCCGAGCTAAGTAAGCAAGGTGCCAACTAGTAAGGACACAAGACAAGCTCCGAAAGTTTTTAAGTAGCTACGCGATACTACTCGTTGGACTTCTCTCTTCCTTCCTTCTTCTCTCTC
>NW_012130105.1:2424874-2429715 GCF_000143395.1 Atta cephalotes | reverse complement strand
AACTAAGGTAACGACAACGACAAGACTCCGTAACGTTTAAGTTAAGTCTACGTCGATACTACTCGTTGTACTCTCTCTCTCCTTCTCTCTCTCTCTCTCTCTCTCTCTCTCTCTCTCTCTCTCTCTCTCCCACTTGTACTACTGACGTCATTATTGCATTGCGTTTGTCTTTTCGTTCACGCGCGTGTGTCCTGATTTCTCTCACCTTTTAGGAACCAGTAACGACAGCGATTCATCGATAGAGAAAAATCAATTTCGGACCAAAGTTGTCGGGAGTTCCAACTCTTAATGGATTTTAAATCGTCGACGCGATCTCCATCATTGCGGAAACGCATAAACGGTTCGTGCAAACTCGCGCCGATTATGAACCGAAAGTTGCGAAGTTTGTTTGCATGTTTCGACGCAAGCTTGCGTCTCCGAAAATGGTTTGGACCGCGAATGTCGTCGTCCCGTGATCGTATTCCACAATGCGGGAGAGAGACTGCAGCAAGCAGACTAAAGCAGCCTGGAAACGCGGTCGGTTCGTAGTTAAATGCGGACGCCTTTGTCTAAGGAGCAGAACGCTTTTGTCAATAGAAATCGTCTCGCTTCAAGCTCTTGCGTGAGCGTTTCTCTAACGACTTTGCTCGCGGACTTCTCTCACGCGACGATCGACCTTCGTTTCCCATAATTATAAATTTCACTTCGCCATCTTACCCGCGTTGAAGACGTAATTTGTCGCGTACGTAATTCGTCTTCGCTGCTTTCTCTCCAAACATCTAAACCTGCTGCTCCATTCGCGCTCAAGTTTCTCATTCTTTGAAAAGTTACTTTCCCATTAACTATCTTATCGTCGTCGTTGACAATAATAATAATGTAATAATAATTTATTCAATTTTTAATCCTAGAATGCTATCGTATGTAAATTTTACGTGTAAGATTATTGAGAGATTATTGCTAAGTTATGTCTTTAATAGCAGAGTCACAAATTTTTCATCCTAAAATTCTATAACTTTTTCTTGATTTCCAGACAAAATTTCGTGATTTTCTCCAACTTTCAATAATATCTTGAAATTTTTTGTCCCGATTTGGAAATCGTTATAAATATTGGGTTGTCCAGAAAGTTCATGCAAAAGATTTAAATTTAATATATGTATACTAAAATTTAAATCTTCTGAGTTTCAATTTTTCTTCAAAATTGGCACGGAACTTTCCGGACAATCCAATATTTTATTGAGAGATCAATTTAACATAACAATGTAAATTACTATTATTGTTACTGATACTGTTTGCATTTTTAACTTCTTTAAAGCCAAGACTTTTAATTTTCTAAAGAATTTTGTAAAAACTTCTCTATATCCTGATTTATGTTTGATCGTTTTTAATTCCCCTGACAATTTCTCTAATTTCCAGTTTTGTTGCAAGTTTTGTTGAATAGTCATCATGAAGTCCAATCTATCATGCTAAAAGCTAGAACAAATAGAGACAAGCTTTTAAAAATCCATTATATGCATATTAATTTAATCCTTTTAGTGATCAGTATAACAGAGAACATATTAAGTGATTTTCAATTTTTAAACAATTTTGTGAAATTTTTCACTTATTGAGAATGGCAGAATAATGATTCTCAACAAGATAATATAAGGATAACAGATAAAGTGTATATTTCACTGATCTCACAGATTTGATTTATCAAAAGTTTGCAATGTGGCTTGAATTTCGGTATTGTAAACGATGCTTGTAATGTTTAAATGTTTTAACCAGACGTTCGATTAACCGGCACGCGCTCACTTTAAGAATTACACTTTCACGGAATTATCTGCATAGGCACCTGAATCATATTATTCACTTTATTCCTTGTCCGAACTCTTGTTCAAAAGCTTCTTATTCTAAAGCTTTTTTCTTTCTTCTGCCAATTCATTCTGGTTCATTGCTATTTGCGCCCTCGAGCTAAAGGAATTCGCATTATTTCTAGAATAAATGTATTTAGAGCTTTAATCGATATACATGCTTTATTCCTTAGTTTTTGTTATTATATATTTTGTTATTATATATATTTTATTGATGTTATAAGAAATCATTGAACATATTCCATATTATTTCAAAATTGAATTTGATAACATATTATTCTTTTTTCTTTTTAAATTATTAGACTACTTTATATTAAAATCTAGATTATACAAATATTTTGTCATTAAGAGTGAAAGTTAACTAATTGCAATTTTTAGCACTTTTTCTTCAAAAATTAAATATTTGATTATCCACATGTTTAGCGTTTAACATTAAATTTTAAAAAAATTCTGACTAATCGCGGATTCTCCTTGTTGCATATAAATCACGACGTTAACGACGGCATAAGTTGTGTCATAAACTTTGATTTCTCCACTCGATCGGTCGCCTCTCTTGTTTCCAGTTGAATGTTTTTACTTAATCGTTAAACGAAATGGTTAAGTCGAGTATTCGCATTTTAACGAGAGAACCACCGTTAAAATCATCCTGCCTCAATCCTCGATAATTTTGATGTTTCACTGCTTGATGAACTTCACACTAATAACGCGGAATGAGACGAGATGAAATGTGAGAGATCGTTTTTCTTCCCGTCATTTCTGCATCGTCTCTCGTTTATGTCGTTGCTGCATATAAACTTACACGATCTTCCTAATATGCGCGAGTTATTAATTACTAACGCAAGAATGAATTATTAATGCAAGAATATATTCTCTTGAGAATAATGAAAATCGATCTCGTATCGACCACGAAAACCGCGGATAAGAAAGAATTTTGGTAGGAGATTAATAATTCGTCTGATGCCGCCATTATCCTGCATATACTACTTCAATATGTTAATATGTAACGTTGATTTATGCTCTCGCGTATAGAACTTTTATTTCTTTTGCATAAATATCCCCGCGTCTCTGTGCGTAATCCATACGTCGAATTGTGTTCTGTGTTTGTATTTTAATCCGATCGCTACCCTGCACATTGACGTCGAACATTTCAGAATGCAAATTCGTAATCTTCTGTTTTCACATGTTGACATCTTGCGTAACACACTGGTACAGCGTAATCCATATATTCCATTCGGTTTCGCTCGTATCGGATTATCGTGAGCCACTGATATTACAGAGCGTGATAATAATCAGTTTTTATTTCGTCATTTTGTGAAGAACAGAAACGCACGGGGATAAAAGAAGGAATGATTCTCTACAGTCTCGTTCAAACTTAGTACATAAATTTTTTTACATGAAAAGAAGAAGGATAAATATTCGAGAAAAATGTTTTGGGATGATTCTGAATGCAGTTCCACAAAACTACATTATAGTTATCCAAATAATATAAAGTCGAAAATCGGAACATAAGATGTCTTTTAAACATTTTATAAGATGTTTTATGTCCACAATTTTTGTTTTCTGAAACAAAGACATTGTTAGATATGAAAGAATAGTAATCCAATTCTTTGTTAAATATTTTTAATATTTTTAACTTCTATTTGTATTAAAATACATATTCAATCCACCTCTTTGATTAGTTTCAAAGTCAACAATGTATTAACGTACACTAAAGAAAGAGAGTAATATTTTGATAATATTATAATTACCAAATAATGCAGTTTAATGAAATAATGCAAATTAAATATTTGGTTAATATAATCAAAAATTTGGTTTTGTAAATATTTAGTATTATATAACGTTTATTACATAACCGTTTGGAAACATTTACTGTACTGAATATTTAAGAAAGATAAAATAATTTTTGATTATACACGGAGAAAATTTTATATTTAAAATTACTATAATGTGGTAGTAGCTATCATGTAAATTATAAGTTTAAATGCTATAGCTATTTTTTTAAAAACAATAATGCAACGTAATTTTTATACTTTTTCATAATAAAAATTTTTTATTACAAAATCAAAACTTGTCAAATAAAAGTTAATATTGTAAAGATAAGTAAAAAATATATAGCAAATTTTGTTTGCATACCATAAATTAACTGTTTTCATGTTAGAATATGACTTAAGCACTGATTTAATAAAATAATTACTTTATTTATGTGATAAAAATTAATGTTACCATAGTAAAAGTTATGGAATCGGAATCATATTGTGATGGTCCATCGAAAATACAAGACATAATAAAGTGTAATTTAAAATTGTGTTAAAATTTAATATAAAATTTTCTCCGTGTATGAACTTAACATTTAATTAGCATTATGTCATTAAACATTTGATAGCCATTATCAAACTTTTTCTTTCAATACATGTGTGTGCACTCAATAAATAATAAACTAAATTTAAATCAATATATTGTCCTGAGTTAAATTATTCTATTGTTTTAGTTAAATTAACGACATATTGAATCGGAACAGTAACGATAGAACCTATAGAAATAATTAAAAATAATTGAAATTGGGTATAATTTGATATTATGAATTTAACAGTATAAAAACATATAACGAGAGGGCTGTTTTCAACTAGGATATAGAATCGAGATGCAAATTGCCGATTACAGGGCAACGATACTATTTGCATTGTCTAATAGCTGGATAGCGTGCGAAGGGCGTGCGCTACCTTCAGTTTTACCCTTTCACCCTTTCTGCCTCTCTCTTTCGAACAACGTCTGACACGGTCTCGCTCGCCTAAACCCGTTTCCCGGAGCATGGTTTATTGATTTCTCTAGTGCGTAAATACATGGCACGGTACTTCGCTAACGACGCCCACGAGAGAGCATTGCGACGCAAACGCGTACGACCGTGTCGTCGAAAGCAACGTTTTCATAAATTATCGTTCGGTCGTAGCATTCCCCGTCGAGAGAGAGAGAGAGAGAGAGAGAGAGAGAGAGAAGAAGAGAGAGAGAGTGGTA
>NW_012130105.1:2387186-2424854 GCF_000143395.1 Atta cephalotes | reverse complement strand
TATATATATATATATATATATATATATATGTATATATATATATATATATATACTCAAATATAAATTTTTCTACGCAATTTATATATCTCTCGTTTTAGCAATTATATTATATATTGTAGCTCTTTCTCAGTTAAATAAATATATAACAACGACTCGTGAGATTAAATTGATTCGCGATTTTACATAATGAAATACATCGTGTCGCATGCGTTCAATATTCAACGCCTCGCAAAACAGGGTAAAATTAGTCACACAAAGATAATGGCGATGTTGTATGGAGCGTTGTAGACCTGCGCAAGTGCGTAAAACACCGAGAAGATTCGTGGTAAGGTTTGTTACACAAGCTGCGAAAATGAACCGTCCACGAAACAAAAGCAATCTGTCCATACATTATCACATCGTAGTATCTGCAATGAGATCTTTTAAATGGGTTATACCCAGCGTTAACCGGGGGGTACCATGTAATTTTCACGCAATACATTATCTAGTGGTTATATTATCTCCCGTCCTTGCGCCGATAATTCCCACCGTCGCATGCGGTGATGCGCCTCCCGCGATGACTATGGTTCGATGAACGTGATTAAATCTGCTTATCGTAAACATAATTAAATCATATTTACTTATATTATGATTAAACTGCACGTGTTCCCTTCTACAAATTCAATTTTCGGAAAGTAGTACATTAATTTACGATCCCAAAGCCGCTTACCGTTTGGCAAACCTAATTCGTTAGATTGATATTTCTCTGCAGTAAATGTGCCTTTTAATTTATTAATAGATACAAAAAGCGCGAACTAACACTCGCAGTTTTTAACGTCGGGAAGTATTACTGTGCTAAACGTAACGCGATGCTGCGCTTTAAACAAATCTTATGCGAGTGCTCGTATTTCTGTCAGATCCAACGAGCACGTTCACATGCGAAAACAACACTGTTTTGAACAATCATGCGGAAGTACGCAAATTTATTGTGCAAGGCGGATTACGAACATTGACGGGGTGACCCGGTTTGCGCTACACGCGGCGTCACATACCACTTAAACGTCTATATACACGCATACCGCACACACTTGCCGTTCGGGGGAGAGCTAAAGCCTGTGAGCTTAAACTTAGGTGCCAACCAATCACGGTCGCCGAACTGACATAAAGCCAAGGATTTGAGCTCGAATTAAATTTTAAGCGAGAACATAGCCCACAGCATCACGCATCGTGACGGGTTATCTGCGCTGATAACACGAGTGGCGCGACATGACGTTGCGAGAGAATAAATGATGTCGAAGAAAACTCCCGTGCAGATCATTCATTAATATTAAACAAGAATATAATATTCGAAAAGAACGATTTTTTGCTGAAGTTTTCAAAATTTCAAAATTTAACTAGACACACACACACACACACACACACAGGCAGATCTAAATAATTTTATTGAACCATAAAATAATTATGTAGAAAATTCAAGCACAAGCTGAAAAATTTTAATATTTTAACAAACAGCAAGTGTCCTACATATTTATTTTGATAGTCCAATGAAATTATTTTCAGATCTGTATTTACACACAAAAAAATATCATTTTCACGGCTAAAAAAATTATTCTCGAACTCTGTTTACTTATTACTCCGTTTACTTATTTTAATAGTTATCTTTAACAAAAAAATATTTTCTTGTAATTTCTAGTAATTTTAAAATATATATACTTATTACAAATTTTAGAAAAAAAATATTATCATATCTACAACTGAAAACAAGAATTTATTTTCTCTGGAGGAATATTATAAAATTTTATCGAAAAAATGATCTTTTTCAAATTTATTTTAATTTAATAATCTTGATGGAAGTATTAAATTTATATAGTAGGGTTCAGAATTTTAAATAAATTTGACGTTGATGAACTTATAATAGATTACGGATATCTATGAATTTCTGAAATATTTGAAAGTACGTAATATATTTCTCTCTGTATACCTAAATCATTTCCATGTAATAACAAGGATTATATTCTTAAATCTGAAAAATATTAATAATGTGAAAATGTGGCAATTGTAGTTTTTTTTATTTCGTTGCGTTATAAATATATAATTTTTGTTCTGGAATATAAATGTTTTATAATATATCTCGTACTTTCTCTTTCCTCTCTCTCTCTCTCTCTCTCTCTCTCTCTCTCTCTCTCTTTCTCGCTCGCTCTCTGGCTCTATTTATCTGTAGCCTATGTACATCTTTAAAATGAATGTCGAGGATCGCAAAGCAAGTCAGCGTTTATTGTAATGACAATCGATAAAATTCTACGAGGCAACATTAAGCTTAGACTTCCCTCATTGCGATTGGAGCGTGAACTTGCGCGAAGAAATAATGAAGTAACAAAATCCCGAATCTACAACTTGCACGGCGACTTCGTCGCGTCGTTTCCTGTCGGGAAAAGCGGAAACTTTTTCACGGGAGCTTACGACATTACGACGAGAAAGTTTCAACATCTCCGAGGAGTTCTCAGACAGGGAATGTGGATCACGTAGATCAAAGGCATACAATGTAGGATACTCTCGATGTATGGCGGAGAAACACTTTCGGAAATTGATGCGCTTATTCTCTGTGAAAAAGCAAGTTTATTCTGGTTTTTATACCGCAATGATTTCAGTAGTTTATATATTAAAATGCAGACGCAAATATGAATTCCAGAATTTTACTGCTATTTAAAACACTGTAATCTCCAATAATCTAATAAAATTTTAGAATTGTAACACTGTTAAAAATTGAGCATAACAAATTAACAATCCATCTAATGATATACTACTTCGCAATATCACTTTTGTTGCGGTATCATGAAAATATTTAAAAATATATCTATCATAAATTTAATTAAAATTAAACTCACTACGTAATGAAGTGCAATGAAAATCATAAATTATTTCATATCGTGCGATTCTTTTTTGAAAAATTTCTAACACTTGTATTTAATAAAGGAGACGCAAGGGTGATCCAGTAATATTTTAATTATTATGATGCGGGATTTGTTTAGGAGAGGGTAGTAGAGACATGTGCGGTTTTTGTGTAAACGCACCTGAATTCGAAATCACGTACACGTTAAGCTCGCGAGAGCTTAGTGACAAAACAAATTCGCGCTTTCAGTCCTGTATATTATCTGGCGTGTTTGCTAAAACGTGAATTTATTCATGTCCGGACGAGATTAAAAAAGGAGTTTCCCCGCTTTCTTGTTTCCGCCGTAAATTATGCAATTGTGTACCTCGTCGTTTCCGCGTCTGCGAGACGCGGAATTTGTTTCTTTTTTTTTAACGCAGGAAGGAACTATAACTTTTTAAAGCAGGTATAAACGATTACGCGAGCAATACATTTCTGCGCGAGCACGACCGCCATTTATTAAACGCGGCCGGACGAACGGTCGCGTTTCGTATATAATGCTCTCGCGTTTTTCGCTAAAACATAAATTTTCCCGTGTATAGGCTCGCCCCTTCTCATCGAGCAAATAAAAGCCCGCCGAACATAAAGAACGGTCGGTTCTAGCTGGTTCCCACTGGCCGACATTCCCATCCGCATGTAATATAATTTAGGAACGAATATTTTTAGAAGAGAGAGACGGCAAAAAGCATTAACAGGTACACGCGTTTCCACTCGTGTACACGTCAAGTGTCAATGTAAATTTATCGCGTAGTTTCCGCAGAATCATTTCTATAGATTTCGTAAGTAAAAGGATCCTAATTTTGATATATTTTCAACATAGTTCTTCAATTCTCGTTTTTTCATTTATAGGAAAAAATATTACATCAATTTTTTTTTTAATTTAATGTCTATTGATTTTATTGATTCTATTCTTGTCTATTGACTATTTTCAATTTATTTTAAATTTTCCTACTTTTTCTTTCTTTACTTTCAGTTCCCGAAAGTAGAGAAGTAATAGTAATATATAGCAGTAGGGAATGCAAATAACGGCGATTACTGCTGCATATGAGATTGGATCGACTAAATGGATTCGCGTAATATGTGGTAAAGGCAAAGTTAAAAAGTCATTCGAGCCATGGCGGTACTAATTTCTCCCGACGCAGAGTCAACAGGAGGAACAGGACGCATGTCCTGCAGTGCAGCATTCGATGCATCGGAAAATACACGGCGACGCGTGGTCTGGGTCGACCGTCTAGGTTGACCGAATGCCTGGCGACCTCGTTCGGCAAGATATCACTGAATCATGAGTGCTCGAATCGAATGTCGTTACGCGCGTTCGTGGCGATACGTGTATGCGGCTCGACTCCACAGGATAAAACAGAATAGCAAAAAAAAAAGTACGAGGAAAAAAAAAGAGAAAGCGAGAGGAAGCAGGGAGAGAGAAACATAGATAGAGATAGAAAGAGAGACGGAGTGGAAGAGAGAAGAGATGTAGGTTTAGTATCACGGTTGCCGTGCGGGCACAATTTGGAAACCCGATATCTCAGCCACGGACGCGGTTGTAACGTCGAAAACCTATTACGTTACAAAGCCGCGTCGTATGCGAAACCGAAATAATTCACGCGCGAGTCGATGCGATGGCCACCAAACCGAATGCGCAGCCCGGCAGACTGTTATGTACCTTCGCGCGACGTTCGCTGGCTATTATTTCGAGTATCATTGATCGATCGATGAAATACCTATCGATATTCCATGGAACGAAAAGTTGCGGTAAATGCGTGGCAATTCTCACGAGAAACTATTGTCTTTATCACATAGAGATCGTGTCCAATCCATCCTCTTGTGCTCGAATAGAGAAAAAGATGGAAAATCTAGATGAAGTTAGTAAGTCCAAATAGAATGAATATATTAATTACATGTAATAAAGATATAAATAATTTCATCAAAGATAAAAGCATCAACGTCAATTAATTTTAAAGCATACATATAAATGATGATGAATAGATGATTTGCTATTTCTGCATCATTTCATTCAATAAACTTTCATATAGAAGTTATTTCCGATTAACTGATTTTGGAAATCCTCGGGATATATACAGTAAATCAATATTAAATACTATTTATATTTCAATTTGCATATAAAATCTACAGCAGAACTTTTGGTCAAGTATCAAAAATATATTTATTTCTCATCTCTCTTTAAATGTTGTTATTTCTGACAAATGGAACGTCACCCGAGGATTGAGAGATAATTAAAAAATAATTTGTTAAAACATTCCAGCAAATAATGCTGGATAATATTTTTAATAAGAGATTCTTTTATTTTGATAAGCAAATAGCAAAAAAATATCAGCCGAATGTAATACAGAAAGAATTAATATCTCTCTCATATTAATTATTTACTTCACATCTTCAGTCAGAAATATTCTTATCAGTTGTTGTAATCGTATTGTAGCTCTTATAATTCAAGCGAGTGACTGATCTCTTGCATATTTGATCGTACTTCTTCAGAATACTCGTAGAACGGAAACAAAGCGAGCGTAGCATGCGTGCAAAAGAGAACGGGGGAAAGAGGCAGGCTGGAAATCCGAGGATGTTACAACCAGCCGCAGGCATCGATGTAACGTCGAAAACCTATCATGTTACAAAGGCACGGGTGTACACGGAATCGAAATAATTCACATAGTTTTGTTTTGGCGAGCACGCAAATACGCAATACGTCCGATTCGACGTTTCTATGCGACCACGAAAGGAATAGAGATACAGGAGAGGATGAACACGATGGGAAGGATGGGCGGAAAGAGAAATTTGTTATTCTGAAGCATTCTTTGTAAAAACAAAAATGAGTCGGTAATACTAGTACCAATTTTGAAATGCGAGATGCGGATGCAAATTAGTGCACTGTGCAATGCATTCGGCAAAATTTTCGCAGCAGTAAGTATTTGTGCTACTGCGAAAGTAAGTGATTTAATATGACGAATGTAATATAAGCGAGAGGTCAGTGTAGAATAACATTGAACGAAAAAGTCTGCAATGATAAACAAGTACATTTTCAACGTATTTGCAGTGAAATCGCTCGTTCTTGGTGCGAATATTAAACCATTCTATGTATCGCATTTATGTATCCATGTAAATTCGAAAAAATGCGGATTCTTCTTCGGCGAATTACTGCCGGGCGTTATAAAGTTCACAGAGAAAAAAGAATCTATTAACGAGGTAGAGCCGCGCTCCCGATGGGATCACAATTAAAAGCTTCCGCTTCCCATCCGACCCGCCGCCCTGTTCGAGGACTAATTTCGTCCGTCGAGTTTTATTATATCTTTCTTCTCTCTCTCTCTCTCTCTCTCTCTCTCTCTCTCTCTCTTTTTCTCCATCCTGGTGCAACTCATTACGGACCTTATGCCTACACGCGCACAAATTGCGAAAAAGTTCCGCTCGGAAGAAGCGCGTGGTAGAGTAACGATGTCGGGCATTAGCGAATGGAAACGCTTTTTTTTCGCAGAGAATCGATCTGCCAATTCGTCGTCCCTGTGTTTTTCCCCGTGTCTGGCAGATATTTAACTACCGTTCAAAATTTTCTATTGGATCTCAAACATCAATGTTTAACATGAACGTTATATATTGCCATAGTGTGCAAATAGCTGCGAGAGAAATTCTGGTATTAATCTGAGCGCACATTTTAACAGGAGTCCTTTTTTTTTATTGTACGCACATGTCAATCCTCTTTAATAAAGCCTGCTATATAATAAACGTGTAATAAAGCCTGCTGTAATAAAGTACACAGGTTTTTCAGCTAATCTCTATTCATATAATTTTTTATGTTCTGCTAGAATCTGTAATTTGACACATGTTTTTCTCTTGCGAAATATATTTTTTACTACTTTGACTGCCAAGCTGATTCAGCATTAATAAATCTAATATATTATCTTAATATTTATTATTATTTACTTTAATGTCTTATTATTTTTTTAACGTTTCAATATATTTATATTGTTTCTTTAATATCTCAAATATTTAGTAAAATCATTCATAATCGGGTAAATATAATCATTACTCATAAATGATGAGATCCTTGCGAATTTTACGCGTCACCTAAAAATGGATGACATCGCAATTAATTATCAAATCGATTATTTATCGCGTATATCGGGGATATTTAAAATAGAAAAGTTTCGCTTAGAAAACTAGCGGACAATTATAGTGCACGTTATATGCACGTAACTATATTGATGTATTATTTATTTGGATTCGACCAACAGAGAAGATGCACATAGCGAACACAAGTGCCTCTCGGTATCCTGAGAGACATCCCTAAGGAGCTTTACTCTCATACTGTATTACCGCAAGATTCATGATGCGTTCTATGAACCAGGCCGGTGTAAACGTCGCGAGAGACGGTTAGCCTACGAGAGAGATGGAATATACTGCTTTCTCGAGGGATGATGATGTTCTTCAGATGTGAGAAGCGGAGATACGGGCAGAAATTCAAGATTATCGTCACACAGGAGTTGCAACGCAACTCCTCGTAGAAAATATTGAAGGGCTCTTTGAAGGCTCTGAAGAATATTCTGCGAAGAATGATTATCAGATCCTTTTAAAAGTTACTTCCTTCCAATATACATGAGAACCTGTTACTCTCGGAAATCGAATTATAATCAACAGTGAGTCATTGTTAATTAGGTATTAAATGACTTTATGATCTTCTTATGAAATACATTTTCTATATCGCTTTCAAGTATCTCTCACAAACGGAACACGTTTGTATGGTCGCAATATCTTGCAGTTTATTTTCCGTAAGAAGCTTCAAGATGTCGGCACGGCATCGACGTAAACACTAACCGTAGATATTAAGATGTATGAAATGGGTTCGCTTAAATAAAGGAATCAGTGTCTCTTGAATATAAATTTCTAGCATCCGAATGGCTTTTACGATTCTACAAACGAATAAATATTTTACTCGTGTTTTGTATTCTATAAATACTTAGAAAATAATATAAATTATATCTAATAAATTATAAATAGTTTAGAAAAAAAATTTTTTTAAATAAGGATAAAATTAATTAATAAAATACTAATATAAGAACAAAGAATTATAATATATAATTATTCGATTGTTATTACGTTCGGGTTTATATGTTACGTTGCCTTGACCTGTTGTAATTCATTTATCGTGCGCAACAAGCAAACGAAAACGTCGAACCGGAAGTTCCCGGAAGATCCATTCAGAAACGTAGAGAAAACGTAAAGTTTTTCCACGTTTTTCTTCTTCTCCGATACGATTCCTCAGTTATTTGCTGCTAGAAAAAGGGAAGATACGAAGAAGCGGGACAAGGGGAGTGAAACGTTCGAGACTAATGGAGAAGGTTCGAAAGCAGGAAAATAAGCAGCCAGGATGCTCGCGGCGAGATGCTTTTGCATTGAAATGTCCGAAGCTCCACGTTTTCCTCCTATTTCTGCCTTTTCTTGCGAGAAGCTCGGTAAAATGGACACTGAGAGATACGAAGCGGCGTCTACAAAACGCCTTTCAACGGCGAAAACGTTTCGCGCAAGCGCCTCTATCGTTGCCGATAATTATCGCACCGATTACACGTTTATCGATCTGGATGGCGGATCGATGTTCAAGGGAGAATCAATAAAACGTTTCTCTCTTGAAAAACGACAGTACCTTCTGTCATCGCATATAATCGCTGCACCGCGTCTCACGTTGACGCGTAAGCTCTTCGTGCGAAGTGTTGCATTATGCAAGAAAAACGTTAAGCAACAAAAAGGAAACGCTCGTATCGCGAGATAAACCGCGACCGGAAAATCGGATATTCCCTTTCCTGTCTCGTTTGCCCAATACGAGAGTTGCGGGATTGACGTTGAAGGATACGAAAGCTTTGATAACGGCTCTGGGAATATCTTCCCGACGCTAAATATTCAAGACGCGTGAACGCCGCACAATCGCGCAGCGTGGAATTAATTTCGAAGCTTCTGAATTTACGTTTGACGTTTCCCGCCGGCTGAAGAAATTCCGCCGGCGGACGAAAAGGGAAACCTTGTAGCGTCTGATAAGCCGTAGATGGAAAATCGCGCGGTACTCCCGCCATCGTCCCCACCGTGTTTTCCTCCCCCGCAAAAAAATTCGTCGGCGGACTGACGTTAACGGATGTAAGAGCTCCGCTGGACGGGCCGCGGCGGTGAAATTGTTGGCCGTTTTGTAGAATTAGCTTCATGGCTTTTACTTCCTGTCAGGATGCGCTTCCTTGTTTTTCTTTGTTTTGCGCGATATTGTGTTGCTGCGAAAACGACTCTGATGTGACGTGATGCGTAGAGATCATTCATTCAAAAATCGTAAATTTACAAAAAAAATGAAAATAAAAATGCATATTTTAAACTGATATCGATAAAATATATGACAAAAATATTAATAAAATATTAATAAATCAAATATAGAATTCTTGGCTTAATAATAACGCACAAAATGTCATCATTTAACTGTCTCATTAAAATTGTACTTGTAGAGTATCGGTTTTCTTTAACTGTGTTAAAAAAGCATTCTGAACTTTATAAAAATTCTATTAGATGCAGAATTAAGCTGATCAAAATTTTTTGCAGCTCATCACGTTTGAGTTTTCTACAGAAATATTTTAATGCATTAACAAAATTATTTTTAAAATTGTATCTATAGCTAAATTTTTAGATCTTTCAGCTCGTTTTTTTCATATAATCAAACACAAGGGCTTCCAAGATTATGGAGATAAAATGACGCTCATATTGAATGTTATTCATTAGAAACAATTTTCCAGATTTTAATAATTAAGTTTATATCAGTCCTGTACCAATTTTGTTAAAAATAAATATGTCAAATATACATATAAAGCAAATGATACAACATTTCGTCCGCCACTCTGCATTACGTAAATTGATTGTACGAACTTTTACCTCCGTTCAATTCCGAGATGATGCCACACCTAATAAAATTTTCATAACATACAGAATTTCCGTTCACACAGTTAAAAAAAACCGGTATATTCCCCAAGTATAGTTTTAATGAGATAATTAAATCGTACAACATATATCACAGAGCGCCGTCCTATGAATATTTTTCGCTCCTTTCGGAATCACAAGATTTTTCGTAGTTGAACTGATAATGTTAGACATGTAAAATCAGCACAGAGATGATGTGGCAGCTTGTATTGATTATCGAAATATCGTTCTTCGAAACGAGCGAAAGGTTCCATTCTCTCTCGACGCAGTTATCGCGTACGGTCAATATCGAACCCGCGGGACGTCGTGTTACGTACTTTTCATGCCAATACGCGCAGTAAAGAAAAAGAGAAGAGAAAAAAAATCGGGCACAAATGACAATGCGAGAAGAACGAGTGGTATTCGAACAAGCGAGCGAGCGAGCAGATATTTTCCCCGCGCTCGCCGCGGGCTGTTGATTTAGCCAGTCTATTTTCCCTCCTCTCGGTCGTACGTCGATTCCATCTTTCTCGCTCGGATTCTTTCCTTCTGTCCTTCTTCTTTTTGCAAACCCGATTTCGCCTCGGGCGATTCTATTTCAGGTAATACACACGCGTTTTCCTCCCTCGATCCCACGCATTGCGTTGTCGCCTGGAGCGTCCACGTGCATGCGTGTGCAGAGAGAATATGTGTTATGCATTTCGTTGCATTGAACAATTGTCCGTCCGTCCCGCGGCTAATAATCCTTTTCAGTTCAATTATTTCATTAACCATGTCTTCGCCTCAAAGTAGCCTGCCTAGCCGTCCCCTTCTCTGCGTTCGACAGCTTCTCTGTTAGATGCGGGATTATTATCGCCGACAAGGAGGCAATTTTTCACTTCCACGCTTAATCAATGACGAATCCGTTTCGAAGACAGATCGCCTTTCGGCTGCGAGCCAGATCGGTTCGGTTAGAACCGCTTTATCAATGCACGAAGCAAATTTGCCGGAACTTTCCACGGTGAAATTAAAAAGTGAGAAAACGCGGGTAAACGAGAAGTTTGCATTTAATTTGTCTAATGAGCTGCGTCGATAAAAGATCTTTCATGCGCAGGTGAGAACGATAGCTTTTCTCGGAATAATGAAACGACGGGAGAATCGAGCACGTACATTTGCAATACTCGAATGTATATTTTATTTTTTAGTTGCACGAGATTGGCGCGTAGGGAATTTGAGAAGAACTGGTTTTAATGGACTCTACGAATTTTATATATTATGAAAAAATGAAAATGAAAAACAATACGGTATGCTTTTCAGTTTTCCCCGGCGATTTTCAGCTTTTCGTGATTATCATCTGCAAAAGTAGAATAATCCTTCCCACGCATGTATAAAAAGATACATACGGTGCGTACAACTTAATGTTTAACCGTGTAAAAATTAAAGCCTAGAATTTCAGAATTCGTAGAGCATCCGGAGTAGAGATATGTGAACCTATGATATATAACATAACATAGTCAGCTCAGCACAAAAATCGTCATGAATTTGTAACTGTTTGGTGGTTTCTGATCTAATCAAAAGTCAATTTGTGTGCCTATTTACGTTGATTCTTATATTTATGACTATGTCGGAAACAATTATAATAATCTTTGTGCCTCATTCACCTAAAGATACTTAAATAAGAGATTGACCACCGTTTACAATGTTTAATTGATCCGCCATGTTCGGGATAGTGTTACTTTAGAATAGAGTAAGATGCATAAAATAGAGGCTATAATATATTTGATGCTACAAATACATTTTTGATTAATGAATAATAAAATTCTTTCTTCTCATTGATTAAGCAAAAGTTTCGAAATATTTATGGATCGAATCGAAATAATAATAATAAAAATAAAAATAATCA
Source organism: Atta cephalotes (assembly GCF_000143395.1). Lineage (NCBI taxonomy): Eukaryota > Metazoa > Arthropoda > Insecta > Hymenoptera > Formicidae > Atta > Atta cephalotes. The sequence goes on along the minus strand of NW_012130105.1, from coordinate 2,413,137 downwards.
TACTTAGCTTTATTGATGTGCAAAGTATAAAATTATAAACGTGAAACGCAGATGTACATTAGAATTGCACTTCAAAAAGTAAGACATCAGCAATAACGTTATTTAGCCTAGATTTTATTATAATTAAGTAATGGGTAGCATAAAATAAATAATTGAGAAATTACAATTACGAATAATAACACAGTCATAATGACATATACATAATAATGACACAGTAGAAATTTCTCACATACAGAGTAATTATTAAATGCGATGCATGGATATTTCATTTTAGCCGTGTTCAATATATGTTGCCAATATTGAAAATCTATAATGAAAACGTAAACTATAAATGTTTAATATTGACAATATATATATCGAAATACGACCATTATTTCATTTTATCTTATATATACTGTCTTAAATATCATAGATAATGGTCAATCTTTTACTTGAAATTCTCTACATTCCTCGTACCACCTTTCTATTAGCAATTACGCGAATCAAACGAACGCGCCTCGTTCATTTTCTCCGAAGACAATATTTATTCGCGCTAATTGAATGCGTCATCAATATTTACCCTGGCGCGCGCATTAGGTAACGCATATATATATCCGTATATCCAACAATCGTATCCCACCCCGCCACGCCACGCGAAAGTGTATTAAACAGCTCGCACTGATCGCGCGTGTATCGATAATACACCGTCGCTTACAATTGCCGCATTATTTAACGCTTTCGTTCGGCCGTTTAATGCAATTTCAGGAGCGTATGCGTGGTCACGATCGGCCAGAACCCGCCCGTCTGCCGGATCCGATCAACGCGCACGCACGTGCACACGCAGCGCGATGCGGCGCGGGGCAGCGGAGGGAGAAAGGGAGGGAGGGGAGGGAGTGCAGTATGCATGCAGCCCGGGTGCACGCAGCAACCCTAGAGGCAGCCTCTCCGGGGTCGAGACGCATTGTTGGTTTTCCCCACTGATGTTTGCACTGTCCTGTAGTATTGTTACGCGGTGCGCACTCTCGCCACCCACGCCGCTCCGTCCCATGGGAGCGACGCACAAGGCGAGGGCATCTCATATTAGCCGCTTAATTGTCTCTATTTGTCGAAGCTCACCGCTTGACGATTCATCCTACTGGGGAGAGAGTGGCCACCGTACTACTGACCGTTTCTCGAAGAGAACACCGAGGGTGTATATCGTGATTAAATGTCGGAGTGAAACGGTACAATCGTCGATTTGCGAAATCTTCGGCGAAATCTTTTCGTCACTGACTGTTGATATCATCCATTGAATAAATTTATTTGAACCGATCATTTAAAGAAAGAAAATTAATTAAAGATTCTTTTTTAGGAAAAATATATTTTCGATAGTGTTAAAAAAATAACTAAATAAATTAAGGAAATTAAATAAATTAATGAAATTTATATAATGTCATTACTTTTGATAAAATAAGAGAAAACGTAACAATAAAATAGAGTAAAATCTTTTCTGCATTCAAATGATTAAAAAGATATAATTAAAAAGATAAAAATACATATCAAATAAAAATATATATCAAATATTTTTAAAACAAAGCTCTTTGTTAAATAAATAATTCAAACTGAAAAGGACATTTTTATATTAAAAAAACATTCATAATTATTAATGTAAGATACAAATGTACGACTAATTTTTATTTATATTTTATTTCAATAAGATGTAAATTTTTCCATTAACGTTCTATTTTGATAAACCAGTTTTTTCTTAAATTAGTATGTCAAATGATATTTAACCTCGGTTTAAAAACAGACAAGAATAATTACCATGGCAAGAAAGTGATTTCAAAATATCAAGAAATATGTTAGCGAAAGCAAGCGCGCTCCTACATTCCGTAACGAAGATATTATCACGGCGGTAAAAAAGAATTCCGAACAAACTTTTCACATTGTACCGTTATCTTTGTCATATTGTACGAGTTGAATAGTTATTTTTTTCAACAGTTGAATTGCACTCTGTAAATATTTCAGTCTTTGCGCGTTCACGGTGAGATTTATTTTACATTCGTTGTTACGATATGTAGTCGTCTATTCCTAAAAAATTAAAGTGCCGTAACCTCATGCCATGATACGAACAAAGCAGGAAATTAAAGAGAGACGTCAGTAGTTAAAATTACATATAGAAATATGTGCCACTTGAAAGAAAAGAAGACGAATAATTTAGAGTATTAGCTCTTGTTTAGCGTAATGTGAAACTACAGACTTTTTTGTTTTTTGTTAAATGAATAATTTAAACCGAAGAGCTATGTATCAGATAAAAAAAGAACACTCAATAGTCATTAAATATGATTAATATCATGATTCTAATCACATGATCAATTTCTATTAACGTTTTATATGCAGTGTAAAACCGGCGTTTCTTTTTTTTTTTAAATTAACAGGAATTTTCAATAGAGAGAACAGATACTTTTATATCAAGATTTTCTTTATGTATTATTTAATAACCAAAATATGATAATAAATATCATAAAATCACTATATATGTATATTGAAATTACGATAATATCTGTTACGAGGGAAAGGATAAAATAAGCCAGCAGACTCATCTCGTTCGGATGAGAGTATAACTTCGTTATAGCGTTTCTTGTTTCTGCTTTTATAAATACTGGCCGACCATAGCGGCGCCGTCGCGAAATCTTCTTTAATCTCATGGACGAGACTATTTACGTCGAAGACAACGGATAATTCGATTAATTCTTACTGTCGGCGATAGATCTGATTAAAATGCAGCTTTGAGGTAGCACGACGACAGGCTCGATGTGACCTTTAGGTATATTTAATCGAACCGGAATGATCTCGGTATTAAATCCTTGGGCAGACGTCAGAATACCAATTTACGTTCTAATCACGTTTGTTTCGGTGACACAAAGGGACAGACGGAATAGGACGTCAAGTCAAACGACCGAATGTTGCGTATATTGCTTTAAGAGTGCTTTCTTCAAGAATCCCTTTGGTCTCTCACGAGCACGTCAAGGCGCCAACACGCCGATAAATTTACGAAACACGCTACGGCGAGGTAAATTAAATACAGTTAAGGACCTTAGCTTTGAAGCCGTGCGAATTCTTCCGTGAGAAGTCGCACGCGAGGTTCTTAACCCTCGTTATGATTCATGTACGATATTACATGATTATTTTAATATAAAGTTTTTATAGAGTCTCGTTTTTCTTTTTTAGTTAATCGAAAATTGCATAAAAAATATATATATCATGTGAAATATATCGACTTTGTTTCGCTTCGATTAGTTATCTCTTTCAAAGGTTTTATTCCGAGGCTCTTGCTCGATTGTGTTAAATGAGTCGCGACTCTCCTATCTCCGCTGACTTTACGTATGCGTGTGCATTTCAGCGTGTTGCCCTACTTTCAAGCCAAGCAGAGAGAGAACTTTCAACTAGAATTGATACAAAAAAAAGACAGATTTAATCACGAAGATCCACTCGTTCTTTATGTATGAAACATAATACGATATTGGATCAGAACGCTTTATAGTGCAAATTTGTCTAAAACCGGGCAGTCAGCCAACGGTCACTATATGCTTGAAATTTTAACTTTAATCCAACGAATATAAATTGCGAGAGATTCAAATGGCGACTGGAATAAAATTCCCGAGTTTATAAAATATATATAAACGTTCGAATAACAAAAAAGAGAAGAACTTTTTAAGAAAAATTTAATTCAAAATTAATCGAAGAGTTGTGTTATTAAAATCAAAATGGAAATAAATCATTATAAGAATTGTAAAGAATTAATAAACTATTAAACTTTCCTGGACAAAATCTCGCTGTTATATAGTATCGAAAGCCATTAGGTAATCTCGAACTTTCTACACAATTGAACCACATCACGTACCGTCAAATTTAATTACAAATTACACGATATCACGTGCAAACTATAGCGAGGACGTCACGCTACCCGGATCATCTTAATGACTTTAAATTAGTGCGTTAATTACGAGATGGAAGTTGAGAGCACCATACAATTATATAGGGCTGTTTCGGCAGCTCACTGCAAAAAAGTCAGCGTGTAAGTTGACAACGGCGTTATTTACACCGCGCCGAGACCTAATTTACGATAATTCGCTCACGTATACAGTCGCTGAGAGCAGCCGAATTACATTCTAATTATGTAGAGTACCGCGACGCATACCTGACGAAAGTTTCATCAAAGAAACAGCGAACGACATTCCTGCAATAAACCCTGATTAGATTCCAAACTGCATTACGTGAATTACGCAGGCTACGCAGACTACGCAGACTCGCGTGCACCTACGTTACTGGCTGCATACATATTCCTATGCTTGAATATCAAATCAGGCGTGGTCTATAGTCGTTCGGTCTCTCCTTCATTCATTAATTTGCATCTTGCGTTACACCGCGCTACATAGCGACGATCTATTAATGATTACCGGCTCATGCAAATGCGGTACTCGGAGGAATACGTGAAGGCGTCCGGAAAGTTATAGCAGCAAGTCGCATTCATTATTAACACGCACTTGATACTCCTGTTAATCCGATGGCGTAGTAGACTACCGGCACTAATGCGATAATACCAATCGGAGATTTATGTAACTCGCGAGAATTCCCATGGAGAATTTCTGCGGAGAAATCTTTTTACATCCCAGACGCCCGGAACTCTTCCTACGCCGAAGCGCAATACCGTCTGTCCGCTACTGGTTAAAAACTTTTAATGATTTCCCGAAGATTTGTCAGCGTATCGTGACGGCCTGAGGTGTTCGCGGAGATGGATCGCTCGGGTGAAAAATAATTAGCGTTATAACTCAGAAGGGAAAATCGAGAGAACGGGAGTTGGCGGCTGGATGTGCGAGCGGATGGGAGGGTGCGGCTGGTTTGTATCGGCGTTACATGTGATGGATTACAGCGATCAATGAAAGGTTGATCAGTCGGCTGATTGATTAGATAAGTTTCGGCGGTGTAACCGAACGAACCGCCACGTGAGTTCCCGACACTTCAGCCGATCTTTCGTCTATTTTTCTCCACAAGTTCTCTCTCTCTTTCCCTTCCTCCTGCCTCCCTCCCCCCCCCCCTTCCCTCTTTCTCTCTCCTTCTCTTTCTCTTTCTATCTCTATTTCTACCTATCTATCTCTATCTTTCCCTCAGCGTAACTCTTTTATTTATTCATGTCAACCATACCACCCACGACACGCGCTACCAGGTCAGCCATTTTCGCGGGTCAAAACGAGCAGCAGAAATCAAGAGTCACGAGGGAGAAGAAATTAAGGTCGCGACCAAGAGTTGAAATTTTTAGTAGCGTCAATTCTTTCCCGCCGTCTCTTTTTCGTCCGTACAAATGGAATTTGGAAATTGCGTGAGTCCTCACCGTGGCATTTGGAAGAGAAATAGAGAATGATCACCAACATTGCTCCATTTTCTGGTCTGCATTTCTTCCATCATTCAGTTTCTCAAATTTTATAAATCCTCATATTTAACTTTCATTAAATTTCAAATTGTTGTTTTTATAACGATTTAGAGATATAAAGAGATATAAAAACGAACGAATTGGAGAATAGATATTTTTACAGAGAAGTGTTACACTATAACACCGTAGAAGACATATGTTATTTTAGATTAATATTATATGTTTTTGATATTTTTGATAAAGAAGAGTGGAATATTTGCGAATATCTAACGAAAAAGTTAAATAAAGCTGACAATTATTTATCAATTATAGAAGTCTTTATTCAAAAATTTTTTTGACTTTAACCTATATTAACATTTATATAATTATCAATATAAATTATAATTTTAAACAATAAGAAGTTATGTCTTTTAGCATTGCTCTCGTAACAAGTAATTCCGAATGGCATTTTGTTTAAAATTATAATTTATATTGACATATGAATGTTAATTGTTACAGTTTTAAACCAAATAATTGGAGTATATGTTTTGAAAAAAGATTTCTATTGCTTAATAAATAATCATCAACTTTATTAAATATTAACCTTAAATGTTTGCAGTTCTTTCACTCTTCCATGTATTCATTATGCAACCGATATATAAAGTAATAAAATTTAAACAAAATCACAAAAAAACATTCTCAGTTGCTCGAAATCATCCATCTTTGCACTTTTGATTGTTGTATCGAAAGCTGAAATACATTCGGCAACGGTAGCGATTTACAGATCGTTGCTTCCAAATGTTATTCGCTTTCCGAGCATTCCCGGAATTTTGCAGAATATCCGTGCGTTACCTCGAGTTGAGTATCAGTAGCGCGTAGATGTTGCGCCGTTATTCGATGCTGTTGGGTGCCGGCCGAACCTGGGAAAATACGCTGCGTCGTCCCTTCGAGCTCGAGGTCATTGATTCTGAACAATTTTCACCTCGCCACGGTCTCTCAAGTCGGGCGAAAATTTACGCGGGGGTTCACCCCGACGAGACCGACAACCGACATCAAGTCGGAATGTTTCCACCTCGCATTCTCTGCAGACGGCGTTTCCACGGGTCAAAAATGAAGGGAGAGAAAAAAAAGAAAGAAAGAAGACCGCACGGCGAAACAAGAACGAGCAAGAAATTAAGATCGCAAACCGTGACTGGAACTTTCAGCGTCAGCCGTCCGTGATTCTTCTCTTCGTTCTGCTCGCGAAAAGCGCGGCAAACCCGGAAACCCCGAGACGCAGCGGTGAACAATGAGTTCCGTCTTTCATTCATGCGAAACCGCCTATGGCAGATTTTGGGATTTAATCCTAAAATAACGAGACTCAAGCTAGATGCAGAAGAAGCTGAATGCTGAGCACTTTCTGAAAACTTTCTCGTGTTAATTATTTTCTCACTGACTGAAAATGTAGAATGTTAACATTTAAAGAAAAGATCAAAGGCAACAAAGCAATTCTATATCTTGCTACGGTCGCAACGGCTATACTTTCGTATTAAGCATTCTTATCGTGCCGCAGCATCCCTTTCTTTAGAAAAGGGAAAGAAGCGATTCGACGTGGTAATGCATCGGCGCGATCTTGAAGTCCTCTCGCGCCCTCGGGTCCCGTAAATCCTGAACGCAATTAGTAAAGTGACGCGCCAACGTCGCCCATCCGAGTAAACTTGAAACTTCGTCCGTTTACCTGCATCCGTCTTGAAAGTTTCAAAATGCACAGCCAAACACAGCCGAATGGCTGGCGGTTTGGAGGACGACGAACCTCGCACTCTCTTCTGTCGCGAGCGTTCACAAAGGAGGGAACGTTAGCGAGAAGTGCAAGAGGAAGAAGAAGCTATTTACTGCGAGCGTCGCACGGCGCAAGAAACCATCGAGTTATAGACAATCGCGAGTAAGACGGGATAAGAAAACCCCGCCCCGGGTAGAAACGATAGTTGGACAGAGAAAATGGAAAACTACAGAGAGCTGTGAAGAAGAGAAAGATATCCCGCTGGATATCTTCATCCGCTCATTCTTCTCCTTCACCGTATTTTCTTTCACTCCTTTTCCGCTCTCTGTTCTATTTCTCGCGTAGTATCTTATGCTGCATGACCTAAGAGGTAATTCCTTTTCGTTCTACATTCGCAAATGGAATATTGGGTGCTCGTTTGCCCGATACTTCGATCGTCGATACGTTCTACTTCAGCGCTTCCGCTTCATTCACTTAAGTCTCTCTATTCCACAACAAATATATCACCGACTGAATTTTCTAAATTTTTCGCCTGACATATGTAATGTGACCAGACATTCCGCTTTCGGTGGGACTTTTTCTCGGTTTTAAAATGATTGTTTCGCTAGTCAAAACATATCAAGATACAAACAATTTTATTAAAGCTAATTTAAAAATTTAGATACAGACTGGTATTCATAGATGATTCTTATATTTGAGTCTTAAGTATAGTCAAGATACAGATTAAGTACAATCATAAATCAATCAAGAAGTTGTATTAGTTTAAAACATTACTTAAGATGATTTTGAAATAAAAATAGAATAACGGACCATAAAACCGCTTAAAGATCTTAAAATAATTGACTATCAAAATAATTATGTAAGAAATTCAAGCAAGATAAGCACTGCTGCAAAAAATTTTGAGATTCTAGCAGAATTTGAATGTCTTGCATAATTTATTTTGCATGATGATCTAACAAAATTATTTTCAAATTTAATCTTGACTTACAATAGTAATCCTTAAGCTATACAAAGTTAACCAATCACATTGTGACGAGAGTAATCGATTATGATTGGTCAATTTCTTACATTAAATTAGTACCTCATTAGTACCTAATAAAATTAGATGTGAAATAATTATTCGTTGAGTTTTAATCAATTTTACTAACCTACATATATTTTTATATTTGTCCAAGATTTCAAGCAAAATATAGGGGATTTTTAGCCTATAAATCTAGTTTTGAACATTTTGATATTTGTAACCCAACATAAATCGTCCCGCTTTGGTTCTAAAAATAGTCATATTGGATCTACATCATAGATGTAGCCAAGATCAATGTGTCCTCGTTGTATGATTTTCGACATTCAAAACTAATGCACAGTTATTTAGGTTTTCACTAATCCACGGTTCTATTATTGCAAAATCGATCCGCGATCTAATTGCGCCAGTTTATTCGCTACGTCGCTTGCGGAAGTTCACAATTCCTGCATAGTGACGTAGATACGAACTACCCTCTCCAATTCGAATCCAATCAGCGAATACTCCGTTGAGACGACCGCGTCGAAGGACTATGTGACGTGGAAACACTGCTATATACTGCGGTGCGATATTATTCATATGCCGGCGACGCGTTTGGCTCGTCACTCCGGACGCAGAGGCAATATAACTTTTTTCCCAACCCCTCCACTTTGACTGGCTTGTGCCTGTTCGAATACTCGTCTGTCCCTCTTTTTTTTACTCTCCGTTACAGCCACGCGCGACCGGAAATGACGCCGGTAGATATCTAGAATCGTGTGGATGCTTTCTCTTTCGACTGCGGCTTCCAGTTGGTTACGAATATATGTTAAATCTTTTTTTATTATATTGTGAACGCAATATTTTTTAAATTTCTGCATATTTATTATTTGTTTGTAAATTTATACATTGAGAGAAAAGTGATGTTTGTGACTATAATTGAATTATAAAATTATTATGATTAAGAATATTACTAGTAGCATCAAAATTAAAGATCTGATTTAATTTGGGGGAATGTTATTATTTCAGTTTGATTGTGTTGCAAGTCCGAAAATAATTAGTGTGCGGTCATACATCTAAAATAAATTTATAAAATACATATAGATAATATTATTCCAACATCTAACTTTGATTTTTATAAGCGTTTCTCTTATTTTGTTAGTTATGATGTTTTCATATAAAATATCCTGATTCTCAACAAGAATATCATTTTTATAATCAACAATAATTAATATATTTACTGATGACTAATAAATTTATATTTATAATTTTATCAAAAAATGTATAGTTGACACCAAAAATAATTATAAATTATAGTTTTTATATCATAATTATAGCAATTATTTTTTTCTCTCAACGTATGTAAGAAAAGAAATGCAAATTACAAGAATACGATTCAGTACGGCTTACGAATAATTGACTTGTTACAACAAGTTTAGCTCCGTTTAATTAGCTCGTCATTACGCCAATTAGAACGGAGTACAAACGTGCAGTACACACGATCTAATCATTGCGAGATCGTTAAGGCCTACATTGACGGAGCCGCATCCTGCATAACTGAATGATCCATTTTACCTAGTCTAGTAGACGATACCGCCACAACGTCGACGCCAAAGTGCGATTAAATGTAACGTAATATTACTACCTTATCACCACAACGTCTCGTTAATAACTCCCTTCGCGAGATAATCATATGATCGTACTAAAAAGATCAAACTATAGATGAAGAGGAAATCCCAATCGCAGTAATTTCAATAGAGAGATACCAATTATAGCTTCAATCCGAATCAATTCAGATTATGATCATCATTAATTATGAAATTATAATAGTAATTCTCGACATATGTAATTTATGACGAACTTACCATCGTTTAATCGAAGTTTTTAGTTTCCAGCGAGGTTAATAATTAGCTTAGATACAGATTTCGGATTCGAACTATTTAGTATCGAACAACGTATAATGATAAATTAATAAATTCCCGTTAATACGGACTTCACGCGCGGGAACAGTGGCAATTCAATTATCTTATGCTCACCCATGTAGTTTATATGTATCCTATGTAACCCACATCTTCCGCGCCATTCCACCATTTTCCAATTATCCCGCAATAATGAGATCTAATACTCCATTATTACAACGTGCTGGCTACTTTATCGCTTAAGGAGGATTAATGACGACGTCCGCGACTACTAATTTTATTATCGCGGGCTAACGAGTGTACCCATTTCGTATCCAGCATCATATGAAGAGGGAATTAATCATATAATCGCCAGGCATTCTCGCGAGCATACTTGTAATAATAATTTCGCAATAACTTTGCCGGGGTATAAAATATCTGTTTGATTAATCGGCGCTTGCAGTTGCATAGATCTACAACGTAACAGAAATGAGTCAGTTATTACGATGGTTTTCTCTGAAACTACTTTTTAGGTACTTTAGTAACTGCTATTCGATATAATTCAACATCGCATCACAAGCAGCAATTTAAACTGATGCAATTTATTTTCCTGAAAGTTTTCAACTTTTCTTTTTTCCTTAAAAAAAAAAATAAAAAATGTACTGTTTCTTCTATAATTCATTCGTCCTTATCTCTGTGTCAATATATGTCAATGTATAATGTAGATAATTATATTTTAATGGAAGTCAACTCGTAAATAAAATAATTTAATTCTATATTATTCTTGCCTTTCATCCATTTGGCGCAACGATACTGCTGTCGCAAGATGAGTTTAATTGTCTGCAATACAAAATTAAACTGCAAGCCCTCTACGCTTTTTAAATCGACAAACAGTTATCGCAGGGCGCAAACTGCAATCGCTTGTCATTATTTTGGATTATCGGTTACCGTTAATTGACGGTCGAACGCAATGTATCGTACAGTCTGTTCCCGATCGAAACTATTATCGGGTCAACGAATATCACGACGATGCCTGTCACGGTGAGAAATAACACGATCGGTCGAATCGAACAAAAGAATTAACGGGAAAACCGTAGGATAGTATCACGCTTCATAAATATCTCCGTAAATCAATTAATTGACATGTTATGTATATTGGACTCACGTTGTAAAATGTTTGCCGGAATATCAATTGTTCATTATGAAGCACAATGATTAATCAAATATGTACAACAACCATATCATCGCAATTATATTTTAATGAATAAACAAATAAATAAATTTCTTTTGTTGCCCTCGGATAGAAATTTTCTCCTGATACCTTTCAGCTAGATGCTCGTAGGATTACGTAGCACTAGATTAGTTGTCTTAAGATAAGCAAGTTATTGCTAGTTTGGTAACATCCACGTTACGAACAACAAACAAACTATGACGCTTGTACCCATACCTATTATCCATTAATGTAGAATACAGAACAGCATAATTAGATGCGCATTAAGCAAACAATTTAGCTCTTGCGCTCGTACAAATTGGCGCATCGTGATCTGCATTGAATAAATAACGTTATGGCTATCCAAGCGTGAAGCGTAAAAATTTTATCTTTTTTTAATATCACGTTTTGTTTTTACAGCTCTTTTCTTCAGTACTGAATTCGATATCAACGAATATCATGCGAAAATAAAACAAGTTATAACGTAAATTTTTTCTTACAAAATTTTGATAACACCGGTTGAACAATTTATTTAAATTTTTTTATATTTATTTCGCTCTCGATAATTTTTTTCCTAATTTCTGTTTTCCCTCATATCTTCTTATTAGAAATTTTATCTTCATCTCTTTTTGCATTACACGTCCTTCTCCAACCGCAGCGGAGCAGCAAGAGGAACGTGCTGATTGGGAGGCTAATCACGCGCTACTCTCCATTACATTAATTAAAACTTAGCTCTCAACTCTGCTCGGCTTCTACGTCACCTGCCGCGCCATTCGCGTTGTCCTTTCCTTCCTCTCATCATGCTCGCGTTCCCGATGTTCCCGCGATCACTTTGTCTTCGCCCAGTCTACCTACTCACGTATGCCATCGCTTCTGTATTGCATTTCCTAAGAAAATCATGGTTGCCTCCAACAATATGGATACGAATAAATGATAAACTTGTTCTTCATCGAAATTACTTAAATTGATTCAACCCTTCATCTACTACCTTTTTGTTAAAACAAAATTCTCTTCATTAATTGTGTTTTTACAAAATCAATAATTAATTATAAAAATCATTTCTCCAAAAACTATTTTTTGTCTAAAAAAATTAAATTCAAAACTAAATATCACCGCGTTACTCATACAAGAATTCTGCAATTTTTTAAATCAAAAATTTTAAAACAATTTCTCAAAAATAAATATTGTAAGTGGAAAGAATCTAGTACAAATAAAGATACTGCTATTAAGATTGTTCACTTTATGTTCTCTATTTGTTACTCTAGTTTTGCCTTCAGGAGTCGTTCCCAAAGGATTGCACTTTCAAATAGGTACCAAATGGAGAATTACTCTCAATTCAACGTTCACCTTGGATTTCCCGGTGTCCCATAGAGTTTTACTGTCGAGAATTGTTCCCAGATTGAGAAATTTCGAAACTTTAATTTTAAAGTATTGGGTTGTCCGGAAAGTTCGTGCCGACTAACCTATGTAATAAATGTATAAATGTACTAAAATTTAAATCTTCTGCGTTTCAATTTTCCTTCAAAATCGGCACGAACTTTCCGGACAACGCAATACCTATTTAAAATGTAATGTGTATTTAAAATTTTCGAACAAATATTTATCCATAAGTATCTCTACAATTCTAAATAAAGAAAATATTGATAAATTTATTTTATATTAATTTTGTATTATTATATATTAATTTTGTAATAATTAATTTTGTATTAGTAAGTTATGAATTGTGTTAATTATAACCTATATAACTGTTTGTAATCGGCGTATTCAGTAACAAAGATCGCGAATTCGTGAAATTATTCCGCGAATTAGAATCTCACACAAAAGATTTGCTTGCAGTTGGCAAAACCGCTTAGCCCATTCGACGTAATCCCTCGACCCAATTCGACCGTCGCATCGGCGAGTGTTGTAGAAGAAAAAAGAAAGTAGAACGGACGGCAAATAAATAACGTTCCACCACGGATAATGGTATATTTATTGAATGTACAATTATACATCCTATATCGATGAAAGGGAATGAATTGTTCTTGCGATTCTATCGCGAATAGTCTCGCTTTATTTTTCTTTGTTCGTACATTCATCCTCCCGAGAGAATCAATAACGACCGCGAAAAACAACTTCTCTGCCCGTTAATGTTACGATTATAGCTGCACGTTAATCAAGTTGAACGATCGGCACAAACGCTCACGTGACTATACGATCAGGGTTGCCACAGAAAATAAATTTTTAAATTCCCTGACTTTTCCAGATAAAAATGGAAAACTTTCCAATATAAAATAAAATTTTAACACATTTAAAATCAAGAATTAGAAAGCTAGCTTATATTATTAAAAACAACACAAAAAGGCTTAGTAGCATACTAAAATTTTGGATGCAAATTCAAGCTAACAAAAAATAAATTATTGGAAAAAAGAGTACAGTTACGAAAAAGAGCGATCAAATAAAAATACTGAATAAAATTTAAATTTTAATTATTTTATTAAAATCATTAAAAATGTGCAAGTTTTGAACATATTTCATTATAAACGTCAGATATAATATTAAAAAATTATAACAATTATCTGGAATAGGAGCAGTTTAAGGAAAGTGTGAACAAATTTCAAAATTCCAGACTTTTTTATATTTTCTCCTGATTTTTCCCGGTTTTCCTGGTCTGTGGCAACCCTAACGATATTCAAGATCGATCGCAGGACGACGACCAGTGATAATAATGTCTATAGAACGTGATTACGTATCTTTCGGATTAATTAGAGAATTATCCTGACTTAGCTCAACTAAAAGTTTAATTCTAAGCTATGAACACTGCCGCATAGCACTACATATATATCGCGAATATTATCCGGATGAAATGGACTACAATTTTAATGTCTTCGACGAGGATACATATATGCATAGTTTGGATGGTAGCTGAGGGCGTGGAATGACTGCCGCAATAGCAAAATTGGAAAAAGTGCCGATCAAACAAAATTAATTGGTTTCCCCGCGTCGAACTGCAACAAAGCAACACTCGTTTCGAGCGAGAACGAGCCGATCCGAGGTCCTTCTCAGCCACGAATTATTTCGGAACTTTACTATATTCGGCCGATATCGCTTTTGTAATTCTATCGCGGGATAAAAGATCGTGTTTGACTAGAAACTACCGCGCGAAAGTATACAGACGGACGGCGCACGGTCTATTCTGCCGAAATATAACATGTGGACCGACGTGCGACGTGCGGATTTTGCGGAAACCGTGTTGGAAATGGAAATATAGGGAAAACTCTGGTTACACAATCAAGCCAGCGAGAAATGTGTTCTTTTCTATAACGTGATCGAACCTCGGAAACTCGTTTCAATTATTTTCCCATGGTGTCGATTCACAGGGAAACATGATGGTACAATAATCTCGTTACACTATTGAAAAATTCTACCGAAAATATTGAATAATCTGCTTCATTAATTTTATGTAAACATAAAAGAAGGATTATTTGTTTTTTTCTTAATTTAACCTTTCATAGATATACTGAGTCTTTTTCGACCCAGGCGAAATTTCACTCTCAAATTTCTTGGCACGAATTTCAATTTTTATTAAATAAAGGTTTTAATATTTAAATTAAATCATTATTTGGCAATGTAGCAAAGATGTTGAAAAATAATCCTGATTTTTTTCTACACTTTCTGAAAGCCTAAAACACAGTAAAAAAATTTTGGACTAGACCAAAAAGATTCAGAGTGCCTATGAAGTAAATAAAAATAGGTATAAAGATTAATGATGAAATTTTATTAATTTAGCGTCAATAAAAGAATTTTCGAACCAAACATTCATAGTGCAATCAGATTTTAAATTATATTTTAAATCCTTATTCCGTTTATGTGTATTAACACATAAAATATACAATGTAATTATCTACATAAATGAAATACGTACAATTTACTTTTTTGCAAAACGAGCTATTTAAAGTTTCAAGGAAAAGCTATGGAAGTAATTGCTACGCAATAGTTGCCGCTATAGCGATCGTGATTATAAGTTACACATGGCTTTTATAACTAACTGAAAAGTCTTTTTCACGCGCCAGATCATGAAGTGGAGTTTCTCTCGACCGAGCTTGTTCGTCCGCCTCGGGGTTATTCGCAAACGTGCAAGCAGTTTCTATTTAACATTTAGTCATACGCTCGCATAGATACTCCACCGACCTACGCATTCGTCGTAAATCTTACCACTACACACACGAATACGATGGCCGACGATAAAGATATACATACATATATATATATATATATATATATATATATATATATATATGTACATCGATATACGAACACTCGCGCTGCTCGGTACGGATCGCCCGTTCTCTTCGATCTCAAAGCCACCCCTGCTCCGGTTTCATGGATGGAATTTCAGGAGAAACGTTTTATACGCCGGGTGCTCTCTCGGCTGGCACGTCGCCTCGAGCGCTTTGTCGGAGGGCAGTTAATTAATAAAAGCTGGAAAGAAGGGAGAGTACGAGGAAGCGCGTAACGGGAGCGACGGGGAGCGCCGGGCGTTGGTCCGGGGGGAGTGACGGGAGAGACCGGGTATAAACGGAACGAGAGGACGGGTATAAACGGAAGGTATAAAAGGATGGAACTATACTATCGTTTCATATCGGCTGGCTGAACTCCACACTTGCAATTCAAACGAGAACGGCACTCACGTGTCGTGAACGAGAAACTTGTCGCCGTTTTTCTCGATGCAGAAGCCCTTGCTGGTGATTTCGGAACCGTTGACGGTCACCAAGTCCGTAATCCCCGACTGGAACCATCGACCGTACCATTCCTCCGGGAACGTGCAGCCTGAAACAGAGGGATGGATAGAGAAGGGGAGTGTTTCAACCGCCTACGGGCGATGGGCGATATACTCGCTCGGTCGAAAAGTTTTTCAGATTTTAATCTGAAGACCCCCCAAACCTGTTAATATGACGTTCACCGGAAACGCAAAACAATCCAATGCGGCTGCGGCTACGATATTTTTCTGGATCACCGACAAACAGCCAGCGGGCTTGTACGCGTCAGGGTTACCATATTCTTTCTTCATCAACGTGACCAAAAGGAATATAATGAAACAATTGTAAGCTGCTGTTACTCTTCCCCTCCCACGGAGGCGGAAAATGTCGAGCCGCGCAGGATTATTTTCTCGTTCCCCGCGAGAAACGCGACGATTGCATGAATTGAAAAGCCAATGTTTCTCTTCGAAGTCGAGAGAAGAAAATACGTGCAATGTAATATTATATCAATGAAAAGGGATAATTCCATCTTGTTGTCTATTACACAGAGATCCCCGCGTGTAAACTGATTGCGACGGTCCGTATTTATCTATGGATTATGTGCAGATGTAGCCTGAACTATCGGACGTTATACACACAGGATGTTACATTTTAAATTCCGGATTTGATATCTGGGAAAACTCAACAACAGAAAAGAAACATTACATTTCTCATATCATATAATCGTGTAATCTCAATACGTGCAATCTCAATACGTCGTATAATGTAATCTCCATATCAAAATACTTTTCCCTATATTCGATGTTTCTTGCGTCTTCATACGTTTGGATATATAAATCAAAATAATGAAAAATCACCGTCCATTTCCATTGCTTTTAAGTAAGCGGATCTATTGTGCCGAGTGGACAACTGTGGTTGCTTGATATAGGGAGGAGTCTTTTCTCACCCTCTATTTTCCTCTTTCCCCCCATTGCCGAGCGTCTTTTCCGCCCAGTTTTCCACGAGCCGCGAGGGTAAATACGAGATTCCGCGAATATTTCGAATGCCTGTCGGCAACGGAGTCCGCCGTGAGCACAAACGAAGTTGTAAAAATGGAGAATCTCCTTAGAGAGATCGGATTATCGCGAAAGAGCGCAAGTAGGTGAAAGAGCCGTTCCCTCTTCGTCGCGCAATCATTTATCTTCTTTGCTCTCCTTCCCCCCCCCCCCCCTTTCCTCCTCTCTCTCTCTGCGTCTGCATCTGTAGTAACGAGGATTACAACGAGGAACGACGTCGCGATTAAGCATTGTTTGCCGGAAGCATTTTGCATTTAATAAGTCCAAGTGTTTCGGAATCTCGGATGAGCGGGAGTATCAACGGGGAGGAATAGACGAGACCGGAAGAAGAAAGGGGGAGGGAGGGATTGGAGAACAGGAAAGACGACGAGGAATCTCGCGAATTCGCTACACGAAGATACCGGCTCTGCTCTCGCAACTGCGTTTCGAAGTTGCGAAAACGGGGAGTCGATGGTAACGACAGTGGGATTTATTAATACTCGGAGAGACAGACGAACGTGCATCTTTTGTGCCAATGCGTCGATATGAATATTTCTCGCTCTAGTCTTTCTCTCCCCTCTCCTCTTGTTGTTTCTCTCTCACAATTGGAAACCGGATTATCTAGTTTCTGGACATGTGTGTTCGGCCATTACCGTGGCTCTTAATTTCCAGCTCCAGTAGATTACGTTCTACGGAGAACTGCAACGCGTATCAAGTATCCCCTCCCTAGTTGTCAGTGTCTAATAGCAGATGTATCGCATGACTACATTGTTTCCAGTCGCAACTGCGTCTTCAATTACATTGAGATGCAAACATCCGTAGCTGCATATATAGAGTTCTACTACTCTTGAACGATTTTGATGTCGAACTCTTCATCAATGATAAATCTGAAACTATGTTATACTTATAACTTTTGTGTAACCCGTAATTTGTCTATTATTTGTATAATTTACGAAATTCCAAATAACAGATAAACCGCTCCGTTTCCTTCTGATCATTAAAGGATTCTCTCCGTAGCGCAATTCAAGAACATACCTCGCAGGATAATTATCGTTTCCGACATCACAACGATGCTAATTGTAAGTATCGCGGATCTTTACTGAGAGGAGATGAGAGAAAGAATTAAGGAAAATAAGGAGAAAAAACTGGAGAAAGTTAGAGGGAAGGATAGACGGAAAATAAAGAGAAGAAGAGAGTAAAGGAGAAGGTGGCAGTAGGTAGCCACGGTATAATTAACGGAAATTGGAGTTAGGTCAAAAAGCAAAGTTATCGGGGAGAGTTGCCGGTGCAACGAGCCAGTTCGCGAGCGCGCGAGCGCGTACGCAAGAGGACCGGCTTTTTCCGGGGCAGCAGCCGCTGATATAATTACTAATTAATTACCGTTCCTGCGGCACCGCGCCGCGCCGCGTCGTGCCGGCACCGTTTCGACGGGCTCACTTAAAAGGACACTGTATGAACACGGGAAACGGAAGTGACTATAATCTCTCGGAGGCATCTCCGAGCGAAGCGATATTTTGCATCGCGACAATCAGTTCGTCTATTTTAAATAGCCACCCCCGTTCCGATACACCCCCATTCGCGACTACAACTATTTTAATAGCTGACGTCAAGTTCGGCCTTATTCAATTCTTTATAACGGAGTCCATCGCGTTGGCGTACGAGTATCTTCAATTTTAAAGGATGACAAGTTTTTCTTTTTTTTTGTTTCCTCACCGGTTAAAATAGGAAACGCTTGTAACTACAAACTTTTATAATTAGATTGTTTACTTTGATTATTTTGTATATGATAGAAAGAGATAAAAGTGATGCTGAGAAGTTCTTTCTATATATTAACCTAGTACATATATGTGTACTATTTATGGATTAAATGTGATTATAAATATGTGTGAGTACGTGCAGTGGCAGCCATGCTTGATAACAGAACATGGCAGCAAAATGAGCAATCTCACGGAAAGAATTTTTTTTATATATTCTTTTTTTGCTGAAATACGTTTTAGATACAAAATAATATTTAAATAATTTAAAAATAATATAGAACTATCAAAATAATTATGCAAAATGCTCAAACTAGTTGCCAGAATGTCTTTTGGCGGCATTGTTTATTATGCTTAAGCGTTCTGCATAATTATTTACTGATTTAAAAAAATTATTTTCAGATTTATATCTAGCCAAATTTTTATAGATAGTTCAACAAAACTATTTGTTCTACGTAGTTATAGAAATCTTATAATGATCAGTATATTATATGTATAGTGATCAGTGTGTTGCTAAAAAAGAGAGATCCAGCAGAAAAAAAGAGAGAGAGAAAACGATCCCAAAAAGATTGTTTAAAATTTCTTTCTCTCTCTCTCTCTCTCCTCCTTCTCTCTCTTTTTCTCTCTCCATAATTCCATATTTTCATTTGTCTACCGTAGACAATTTTTGTCTTTCTGTGTAATTCATTTAAATTGGGAATAATAAATACGATCTGTGTATTTTAGAGTATTATGAACTCTGAGGAGAAAGAAGGGAAATGTTAGTTCATCAAGTATTTTTTATGCCGATGTCTTTTTTCATAAACTCTCATAGTAATAATATATTTAATGTTTTTACATATGGAATGATCTTATCGTAAAGATCGCACCGCAAGAGAACGATTCCGAGAAATAAGAGCGGATTACAGCTCGACCCACCGTCGACTGAATACTCGTATTTCCTGTAATCGCATGGACTTCTCCACAAAGTGGGGCTTGCCCGAAAAGAAGAAACTCACACATCTTGAAGGTAAAGAACGAGGGCGTTTCGCCACAACCAACTGAGAGATCGACCTTCCAATATCAAATTATTGTTCTTGATATCTCAATATTCATGATAAAATCTAGAAGAATCGAATATTGTAGAATCTGTTTTATTGTCATGCAATTCAATGATGATGGAAATTAAAAAATACATGGAAAGTTAATGACTAATGATAATTTTTTCGGACA
Organism: Atta cephalotes; assembly: GCF_000143395.1. Classification (NCBI taxonomy): domain Eukaryota; kingdom Metazoa; phylum Arthropoda; class Insecta; order Hymenoptera; family Formicidae; genus Atta; species Atta cephalotes. The sequence continues at coordinate 2,393,169 of NW_012130105.1, read as the reverse complement.
TTGTTGATATCTTTACTCTCTTCATGTTATTTTCTAGAAATACAATAATTTATGATACTCTCCATATGAATTTTTTCAAACATTTGACAATAAATCATTGAATCTACATAGAAAAAAGGATTTTAGTGAAATATAATATCTAAAAATGTAGCTAAATATAGATCTGAAAATAATTTGTTGGATCATCAAAATAGTAAAAATAATTATATAAGAAATTTAAACATGAGTAATGTCGCTGAAAATTTTTATATTCTTGCAATCAACTTGAATATCCTAAACAATTATTTTGTAATTTTATTTAAGTATTTGGTAATTTAAAAAATTATTTTCAGATTTATATATTTAGTTAAATGTTTAAATACTTTAACGTTTAAATACTAAAACGTTTTTTATGAGTAATAATGTTTGTCAAATATTTATGAAATATTCCATATTACCATGTTAATAAGCGCTATACAAAATACAACAAAATATTTACAATATTATCTGCTAAAACCAATTTCATCTGCCTACATCCTAATTTTTAATTATACGTCTTATAATTTTCAGCTTAGTCATTTTTTAATTGACTTTCTCTACGATCGAACATTGTTGAAAAAGCTTAACAAGGAATATTATATTAAAACGGAGCAATATTTTATGAAAGCAGAAAAAGAAATTCGTACGAATGAACTTGGAGATATCGAAAGTCCCTGGAAACTCGATAAGAACTTGGAAACTCACGTAGCCGGCCGTCGATCAATTCGTCATCAGAGAAGTTAAAAAATACATTATCGAAGAAGCGCGAGGAGAAAAGAAAAGACGAGAACTACATAGAGATTAGCGATTTACACTTAGCCGACGTTCGCGAATTATTGAAAAAAATCACTCGAGCGTGAGGTAGTTCGAGATAAACTTTTCAAGCAGCGCAAGATCTCTCAACAATAATTCAGTACCGTACTCTGTACGCTGTTTCCCAGGATACATTCAAATAAAACTGTTGAAACATTTCTTCGTTTCTTTAAAAAGGCAAGTGATAAGGATATATAAAGCGATCGCTGACGATTGATATATAAAAATTTACAAGAAGGTGGCCTGCAAACGATATTTTACTGGTTTGAATATAGTAATATACTGTCACATGAAAATGCATAGACATCCAGTGATTGTTTTCGAATTAGAGTGCTGAATAATTTTGCCTCTTCAAATAGTTAATCTGATTTTTATGTATACATTCGCGCGTACCTACACACGTCCTCGAGCGTCTATCGTCGAGAATGATCGGATTTCGGGTGAAATAACTTGATTAAAATAATCTATCACCCGCTAGTGACAGGGATGATTGGCTATCTCAGTTAAATATGATGGAGGGGCCATCTCTGTACTCGCGCACATAAGCGTCCTATATATTCTTCTATCTACCTTTCTCCGTCACTCTCTCTTTCACTCCGTCGTATCCATTCGCCCATGCAGTTAGCCTGATATTTTCTCCTGGCTAGTTCTCTCCACCTCTGTATCGACAGAGGCAAATTGATTGGTAATATGTGGGCACTGCCCATCTACCAACCTCCGTGACATTTACCAACGGAAATGCCTCGTTTTTTCCGATATCCGAGCTTGAAAGAGTCGCTGAGAGGGCTTTTACCGTAGGAAATGAGTATTACAGGAGTGGATATCGTACATCGGCACCTGGTCGATGATATTACAACGTCCGGGAACGCGTACATATAGTTACAGCGAACGAAAACCAAAAAAAAGTGCATACCTGTCCGGAACAGTAGTAATAGTATTACGTGGTCAGACGGATAGGGTTATCATAAATTCTTCATCCTACAATTCCGTAACTTTTCTCTGATTTTCAGACGAAATTTCGTGATTTTTCCTAATATAAAAATTTCAATAATATTTGGACATTTTTTTTATACTCTTGCCCTGATTTGGAAACTATTAATATTTTGTTGAGAGATCAATTTAACACAGCAATATAAATTACTATCAACACATTTATATAGACACATTTTAAATTATTAAGTTAATAGTATTTCAAAATTGCGTAGATGTGATGTACGTATATTAAACGCTTAAATCTAAGAATTTTAATTTTCCAGAACATTTTGCAAAATTTCCTGAGTCTTCTCTGATTTCTCTGATTTTTGCGGCAACCCTGAGGCAAGAAGTTTACAAAAAGATACGGATTTCCGAGTTTCTCATAAAATATCAGATGCACGCGCAAGATGTAGGTATCACAAATGATTATAACTTCAAATTGAAATTAATCGTCAGGAGAAAGCAAGGTTCTTAATCAAATTAAACTTGCGCGGATATCCCAATCCCACGGGCAGCATGTGCAAACGATATGTGTCAGCGGGTGATCGCGTGCACATCGCGCGTGCAAATGCCGCAGGATACGTTCTGAGAAACGTGTCAAATATGAGTGACAATGTCCTGCACAGATATGTGGGAATTAGGGAACGTATTGGAAACCGATCGACATACGGCCAACGAGACGGATCGAAGACGACTGTGTCAATCATCTCGAGAGGATTGTAAATGACAGTAACACGATCTTCAATTCACTTGAAGACACCTAGTGACTCTCTCTTTCTCCCTCTTTTTTGTAAGTTTTATTAAGAAACGTTTGTTTTTTATGATATAAATCCCTTCAATATAAACTTAAAATGTTGCGATCAAACATGGTGAGAAATGTCCTGCAAAGCTTGCGAAGAAGAAACAGTTGTGCTTTTTTGATATTGATGGTCATGTAACATTGATGGGTTGATTTTTCGTGAGGATGGAACCTGACAGTACATCGATATCTTTCTTCGGATTCTATCTCTCGCTGAACGTTTCTTTTCTCAAACGAGCTACCAGGTACGTGTCAACGGAATATCCCTTTTCACGGTGAAGCGATGCACAAAGAAGACGAAAAATGTTTCAGCTCTGTTAAAAATCCTTTACCAAGCGCTACAAGATGGGAATTTAATTAAATACAAGAAATACTGAATCTCGACACTCGTGAGAGCGTTTTATGTGGTTGTGTGTAAGAGTGTGCATGTAGAGTATGCACGCTTACATGTGATCAATATATATCCGGGTCAGTGATTATCCAAGCCTTTGTTGAACGTTTTCTATTGTTATTACACGTTTAAAGTAGTTTCCGGAACAAAAAATATTTGCATGCCGCAAGACATAAAATGGAAAACGCCTAACGTTATTAACGGCATGGATGAAAGAAGGATGCCCAGGATTTTAATATAAAAGCGCGGACGAGTTCTGCCGTAAAGATGTTTTTATAACGCGTGTTTACGTAATGCGCCTTCAACGTGAAGCGGCGAGTAAAATTGCATTCATTCAATTTTTAAGTTCGGTTGCAGAACATTCGGTGTATGTAATCGCCGTCATCAACATACAAAAGCCGTGCGTTCTGGAAACCTGGATACCGTATAAGAATTACCCACTCCATTGTCTTGCAAATTATTTTCCGACGGCGAAACTGTGCGTAGAAACGTCAGAGAATGGTTGGATTTCATAAATTCACATTAATTAATTTTCGCATGTATACTATGCTTTCATCGCGAAACTTTCGCGCATTTTACGTCGTACAGAATAAAATCTGATATTCATCTGTCATATTCGTCTATCTGATAAGTATAAATTACGATTAATTCAATCCATTTGGTACGCTTGTTCGATTTTATCAGCGCAAATAATCAAAATTTTGTTCGATTGTCAAACTTATCATTTGACATTCTCGCTGCGGAAAGATCGTCTGTAGATTTTATTTCTGATACAAGGCGTACGTTTGAAAACGTCGCACCAAGTTTCACGAAACCAAACGACGACAATGATTTCTTTCGTCACGCATCCGGTCGATTCTATCCGGCCACTTAAGATCCGGCGTTTCAATTTCGCGATATCATCGAATCTCTGATGGGTAGTATTGTACGCGTAGCAAGCACGCTACATTTCCCAGGAAAAACCATTTTCCGCTCGGAGAGACTTTCGTCCTGCCATCGCCGTTACCGCCAACGATGCCGCCGCATGCGGACTCGGTGTATTATAAATTGAGATAGAGGATCCTATATATACGAATAACCGATGGCCGGGGAACTGTTACGGAGGCGGATTCGGCGCACCCGAAAACGATTGTGCAAGTTTCCCCGCTTTCTTACCTTTCCTTTTCTCTCCCTTCTATTCTTTTTTTTCTCGCGCCTTCCATTCTGCTCCTCGATCTCTCGCCGTGGCACAGCCACCAATTCCATTCGTTTCGTCGGAAATTAAATACACAGGCACCCTTCGCGTACAACACTAGTCGGTATATATATCGTTGGATAACCACACCCACCTACTTGTTGAGGAAAAGTTAAGGTGGAAACAATTCCATGCCGGTACTTCTCACACAAGTTTGAGCTACGACGCGATGCTGATATACAAAGGATAGACAAAATAATGTGTAAATAGCTGAGAAATAATACTATCTATTTTATTATTTTATCCATAAGAAATTAGTTCATTATTTGTCTTTAACATAGATTCTATTCTTATTAAAATAGAGTCATTTAATATATGCTTGAATAGTGTACCAACTGCCGCACAACTAGTGCAGTATTATTCTTTTAGAATTATTAGTCTTTTAATTGTTGAAAGATATTTAAAAAATTCTATTTCTTATTCTGTTCTTCAAAATTACAAATGGTATTAAAATCAGCCGACTGCATTGATCAGGAGAGTTATAATTTTGGAAAGTTGTAATTTTGAATAAAAAGCAATTTAAAAATAAAGCAAAAAAAATTTCTTCCTTTAATATAATTTATATAAACAAAAGATGTTCTACAAAAAGAGTACAGTAATTATCCAATGCTAATTATTCAAGCATTAGTCCAACAAAGACAAAATGTATATTAAAAGCAAATAATGATTCACTCTCTTATTAACCTTACATTACTTGTATATTTCTGACACTCCAACATAATATCTCAATTTCCATTGTTCTCTTTGATAATTTACAATTAATAACAATTGATAATATTCTATATACTATCCTTTAGATAAAGAAACAAATGTAAAAAAATTTTTATGAAGCAATTTGCGCTAAATGTAATTGTATAATTTGTATAAATAATATTCATACATTTAGCAAATTTAAGACTGAAATATTCTGAATATCCCACGCTAATAAGAATGAAGATTTAATAAAACAATAATATATAAAATAAAACAGTGCAATTTCATATTATTTTGTTTACTGTGTATATGTATATAATCGTGAAAATGATCGAAGAAATAAATACGAGGAAGCATATTATTAGGTTGTCCGGAAAGTTCGTGCCGATTTTGAAGAAAAATTGAAACGCGGAAGAATTAAATTTTAGTATACATTTATTAAATTTATTGTAAATCTTTTGCGGCACGAACTTTTCGGACAACCCAATATTACGTCGTAATATCTCGTAGACAAAATATCTGTAAAATTTTATTATTATGAAAAAATTAATACAATGAAATTAAATATTTTAGATGCATCTCGTTGAATTGTTCGAGTCAACAGTTATATTATAGTCGATCCTTTCTCAGCAAAAATCTTATTGAACGTACTTTTCACGGGAGGAAAAAAAAAGACATAAATATCCGAGCAGATGAAAAGCAGCGAGGAAACCTGGCACGCTACGTGTAATATCAACGTGTAATTCGACGATTGCCAACATCCTACGACGAGCCACGTCTCTCGTGTAATCGTCCGCGCTTTTAATATCAGTCTCGGAAAATTTATTAAAGCCAGAGCCAATCAGATATTACGACCGTACGACTGGTTCTGTCGTTGAGAAATGAGAGTGGCTAATTATTTCCTATCTGCGCGACAACAACATTACTCACACACGTGCGTGTACGCGTATGTATACGGAATTGCACACGAAACACACCAGACGATTTTCCCGCCCGTTACACAACGATATCTACCGCCATTGCACGGTCGAGCAATTTCCCTCCTCTCCCTCTCTCTCTC
>NW_012130105.1:2380684-2384467 GCF_000143395.1 Atta cephalotes | reverse complement strand
TCTCTCTCTCTCTCTCTCTCTCTCTCTCTCTCTCTCTCTCTCTCTCTTTCTCGGGAGTGCGGGTGAATGCTCGATAGAAAGAGCGAGACCGAATGGAATATCGCTTCGTGGACGGAATATGGTCGAAGGACGCGCGGGTGAGAAAAGCCGCGTCCGACCCGCGTCGTGAAATACGAATTGGGAAGCGTGCCTGGTCGCGCCTCGCCGGGATATTCCGATTTAGGGGTGGGTATCCCTTCAGGGGGGGCGAGACGAGAGAGCGGAACATCAAATAGGCCGAGGGCGCGAGCGCTAGGGGAGCGGGCGTATCCGAAAATATGTTGCAGCTGCACAGCACGTAGCTCGTAATCTTGGGCGACTCGCCGCGGGAGGCATTTGACCCTTTGGCCGGCGAGTTATCGCGGCGGGATTACGCCGGGATTCTGGATTTGAAACGAACCGACATATTCTCGACGAGTACGATTATGATACGATAGAATCCGTAACGAAAGCGCCGCGACAATTACAGATAAAGATTTATTTATACGGGACAATTTGCCGGATAATATCGCGTAAGAATATTAAGTTAACGTATAATGTGATCACGATTTGATTGGTATATCCAATCCTTCATAGCATTGAAAACAATTTTTAAAAAATGAATGAACCACAAGTAGATTCTAATCGTATCAATCAAAATTCTGCACTGAAAACACATGTTTCTTTAAATAAGTACTAACAGTAAGTAAACATTTAATTAAATAAATTTATTCAATAGAAAAAGATAATGATTGAATCAAATTAATGATTTTCGATCAAATAAATATTTATATGTTTACATTTAATAAATATATTATTTAGAACAATTCAAACAAATATTTATTAAAATTTAGTTTTTTTCATGATTATCTTAATTAAAATTATCATAGATTTAACCAAAAAAGTCTGATATGTCCATTTTCAACCAGAATTCCAATTAATGGGAGTAAAACCCTTTTTCCAGTGAGAATTTAATATTTCGACAGAACTATAGACAGAACGATGGATGGATGAATGTCGTAGTTCGCATCATAAATTATTAATACAATCATAATTCATCGTCCGGTGCGTTAACAGGCGCGAAACGAGGAAAAAGGAATTCACGGATCGTTCCGCCGGCTAATAAATCGCCGTTAGCGAGGAGGCGCGTTATAATTCTCGCGTAATTGAAATATGTTTCTCCGGGCGTCCCGCAATTCGTACTCATTGCGCTGAAAGAAAAGAAAAAGAAATAAGTGCATTCAACAATGCATCTTAGTAGAATGCTTCCACCCACGATGAATATCATCTGTAATGCCTCGCAAATTTTTAAAAATAACGGAATTGAGTTCTCTCGGAGCTTTATGAAGACGTCGGTAAGTAAAAGTAAGGCCGTGTTATGCAGCTAGTTTGTAACTAATTTTTAACCTCGCTTACACGAATCACCAGCTGATAGAACAATCTCCCGTTCGGTCGTAAACCACGCTTGTGCTTCGCATCACAAGTGAGAATTTATTCGAATTCGATCGATAATTTCACGAACGTACATTCGTACGTCTATCGCTCTATAGTGGAAATATTAAATTCTCACTGGAAAAAGAATTTGGTTGTATTAATTGGAATTCTGGTTGAAAATGGAGGAACCAAAAGATTCTGATCATATTAATCAGAATTCTATTAGCTCAACTAGAATTATAACATATGGAAAAAAAGGAGTTGTTAAAACAATTAAAAACTTGACTGATGCAGCAAATTTATAGCCATAATATATGGACAGCCAGTTTTCTATGTAAAAGTAGCAAAATTATACAGCTAAATAAAATTAGCGATTATAGGTAATCATATTTATTGTTGTAATAGCACAGCAAATATGTTAATATAGCAAAGTTAACTTTCTACGAAAATTAATTCAAATAATATAATCAAAATTTTTAAAATATGTTAGCTAAAATGATGCATACTTTTATTGCTGTAATGAAGAAAACTTATTACATTAGCCATTTTCATTGTAGCAAAGAATTAGCTGAATTAGCATAATTGCTTACAGACATAATTTCTTTGTTGAATCACCAAATCTTAATTATATACACTGAATTCGAATGAATACCCAGCAAGCTATAGCTGAACCATCGAATCTATTTTTTTCCATGAATAGATTCAATCAGAAAATTCTGATTTGTCCATTTTCAACTGACTTATTTTTCAACCACACATTACTGCCAATATTAGATGGGATAGAAAGAGGAGAGGGAGATGATTGTATCCAATATCGTCCGTGTATGCCTACGTTGTGTATATAAATTACAGATAAGATCGATATCCTTTACGATCTTCAGACGCAATAGCGAATATACGATAAAGGGGCATCAGACACCGGTTAAATTCACAATAAGTACGCTTAACTCGATGAAACGTGTAAATCGTAAAAGATACGGCCCGTTTGCGGACCGGCGTGCGAACTTCAAGGGCCCGCGGTATTAACCGTGGGCCGCCGATCTCACCGCGCACAATTTATTACGTTTTACCCTTCGCGGTATCTTTCTGGTATCGGATTTACGGCCGTAGCGAGTCGATAGAAGCAATATCCGTTTTATAAAGTTGCAAAGAGGGATAAGCGCATGCAGGAAAACGACCCTCCTCACGAACTCTCCGGGTCGTTAAAGTGCGATAGTTTTTGCGATTCTAATTCATCTTATGCCCATAACGCGTATCATTTGTCATAACTGCACTATGAACAAACGACCGCAAAAGAAATACGGGACTAGGCCGAAAGTTGCGCAGCAACTTTCCCGCGGTATTAAACTTATTATATTAGATTTGTTTCCCGGCATAAACTCGTACCAGAAAATTGCCGCATTCGTCTTTTACCACGGAGCGGGCGGCTCCATCCGTATTGTAATATCTCGCGAGCCGTGGCAGCGCGTTCGATCCGAGTTCGGATCACCGGGACCGGAGCGAACCGACGCGACACGACGCAATGCGATACGACAACCGCAGAGGGTTAAAAAACGCACTCGCAACTCGCCCAAGGCGGTTCGTTTGATCTCCTGGTGAATTTGCCGAGAAATTAATTGTGCCGTAGCGAGGCCAATTGGCGGGAACAATTCCCTCGCATACATACATATGTTCCTATACGTTATCTCGCGCGACAGCGACGAAGCCGCATTCGCGTGCCGCAGTCACGCGCGGAATTATATGGCAACAGTAATACTTTGCCTTCTCCAGAGGTAGAGACTAAACAGAGCGTTTTCCCCCGCCCGCTCTTACCTTCCTTACTGAAATATACTTCGCCTATTGTTGAAGTTAAAGCTTGAGTGACAATATCTGGATGGCGGCATCGGGTGGCCCCGGGTAACTAGAGCATCCGCTTTGTACGCTCAAGATCGTAAATTCAATTCTCGTTCCCGTTGTCCCACCGGCGTAAAACCGCCCCCGCGACCGGCACCTCTACGTCGACATGCGCGTGACGATACTTCCTGCCGCAACTTCCGGATGGCGCGCTTCCTACGCGACGCTTTCTCCGGTAGACGCAAAGTGAATATTATAACTGTCGCTCGCGTGCCATAACGCCTACGAGTCAGCGGTGAACTTGGTTTAACTGAGTTAACGAAGAAGATCCTAGTATGAGACAGAGAGAGAGAGAGAGAGAGAGAGAGAGAGAGAGAGAGAGAGAGAGAGAAGAGAGAGAGAGAGAGAGAGAGAGACGACGACGACGAACGACGACGACGTACTTACTTACGTTACGTTTACTAACGTAAAGTAAAGTAAGGAAGGAAAGGAGAACGA
>NW_012130105.1:2373912-2378925 GCF_000143395.1 Atta cephalotes | reverse complement strand
AGAGAGAGAGAGAGAAAGAGACGGAGATAAGGAGGAGAGGTATGGAAGGCAAACGTCGCAGAAACGCGCGACATTTTCAGTTTCTCAAGAAAATTGAGGAAGAAGCAAGCATCTCAAGCTATTTACGCGGATATGGCAGTTGAGAAACTTTCGCCGATGTTCACGAAAACATATTAGCCTTATGGATATCAGGTCAGTTCATAAATTGGTCTGCGGATTGGTCTTTATCATAAATTTCTAAAGAAGAGAGAACAAGAAACTCTGTGAATAAGATGGTAATAAATCCCTAATATTAAACAATGTATCATTGATTAAAGGAAAATTACATTCTACTTTGATTCAGAGATACTCAAAAATATCTATAAATCGACATAAAATTTTTTGAATTAAGAAAAGTATATGGATATACATGATGCTCGTGTATAAAGGAATAAGCTTTATGATATATTAATAAAAAAAAAGTAGTAAGTAAAAAGTAGTAAGTAAAAAAGTTCATATAAACTTATATTCAAAAATGCTTTATTAAAATATTATAAACGTTCGTTTATGAGTAGAATGCATTTATTATTATAATTTTTCTAATACAGTAAGAAGTAAGAATATCTAAGAGTTTAATCTTTAGTTCGACGAATGAAAGCTTGCATTCTTTCAGAAAGAAGAATTTTCGAATATTTACATATTATAACTGTGATAATATTGATAATATCAGTTGTTACAATAGTTACAATAAATGTTCGAAAATTCTTTCTTCTAAAATAATGCAGGCTTTCATTCGATTTAATGAAATTTTTTTGAATATGTCCACGTATTAGAAATAATAGCAATCACATTTTGCTCGTAAACGTTTTTTAACTTTTTAATACAGCATTTTCAAACATGAATTTATATAAAGTTTTTCACCTATTCCACTTCAAATAAACAAACTGTATAAGTTTGATTGACTTTTGCGAATACTCTACGTATAAAAACCTTATTCTTTTTTTGTTTCTCCAGATTTCAAAATAAGGACATTCGATGCTGTTTCAAGTTATCGATAATGTGCCATAATACGAGCCGAATATAAATATATAATATAACTAACTAATATTAAGATTTTCCAAAACATAAACGTGTTAATGCACTCAATGGATCATTGGCTTCAATAATTTTAACAAACACGGAGAATCGAATAATGCGTATTTGTCGCTTCGTAAATTCGCGAAAATTCAAATGTCCCGATCGGAAAATAAAAACAATATTCCACGACCGTATGTCGAATGGAATAATTTAACGTTCCGTTTCATCCAATTTGTCCCGGCAAAAGAAACAATTGTTCTATGTAAAAACCTCATTTCTATTTCCTTTTTTACATAGTAACTGTAATTAGCCGTTCTCGTTTGTAGATATTTCAAAGGGAACGCATGAAATGTCTCTCTCGTATGTTTTTAATTTTTTCAGAATTATCGCGCAACTTTGATCATTACAAAAAGAAATTTCGTAACATACTGTATTTATTTATATGTATAAGAATAATTTGGATTCCTTCGAAACTTAATATAAGACTGAGAGACTCTTGGTTCCTATATGTCGAACGATAGGATTGTAAAATACATACAGGGTGTATATCAAGATGGAGCAATATCGAACTCTATATAGCTATTAATACATTAACGAGATCGTTAAATCCATCTTAATCTCGTGAATATAGCAGCTACGATCTATAGCGATCTATATTTTACATTGGGTCGACGGTTATATCAAGAAATCCGCACATCGTAATTGATAATCGCGCTTCGAGTTACGTTTATGGTGATCGTAAAACCGCTGGAGAGCGAATTAAAACGGAATCAAACAAAATCCGTCCAGTGTTACCGTCAGAAAGCCAACGTTTGAAACTATTGTGAGTGCGTTTCTCTTCTGAGAGATTTATAAAGATCTGACGAAATCGTGCACTTACTAAAGAGAGAATTTTGTTCATTTTGAATCGTGTATATTTGTCAATTCTATTTTGTAAATAAAAATGGAAGTATAATATTAAAAATTAAATAAATTTAGATCCTATCACACAATTGAAAAATTTGTATGCAACATATCTTAAACATATCACTCAAATTTTTGTGTTAGCTTAATACAAGATAAATATATTAAAAAGTAACATAAATATTATATAGAAAATTAATACAAAAATGTAACATTGGCAACAATTGGTAACAATTTGTAATAAATAATGATATTTCTTCATTAAAATTAACATTTATTTGTTAAATGAACATGTTTCAATAAATTTAATTTATATTTATAACATGTTAAAATAATACATTTTATCAATTTATTTTAAAATTCACATGTCAGAAAATATTACGTTATTTATTTACTCATAAACTATGCTATTTTAATACTAATTGTAAGAATTGTTGAATATTAATGTAATACAAAAGATTCAAATAATACAAACAAATTATGTTAAATTAACATTCGAATACATATTAACAATTAAATACAAAATTTTAACAAGGATTTGAATGGACTATTTTTTAAATACAAATTCAAAATATTTTTTATTATGCAAATCCTTGCAGAAAGTAATTTCAATATTTTAATGAAATTGATTTACTCGTCCGGTTGCTCATCATTAGAGTTGTCGAGGTTAACAAATATATGTCATTAACATTCTTAGAAGATTTCGTAACTCTCGTTAAAGCGAAATAACGTTCATGTAAGTGCGGAGAAGTTATCACGATCACGCTATAGTTTGTGCACGCAGTCCCGTTTCTTTGGTGCTTTAACCGCTTTACATTATCGCATTTTAGTATATGATAAACGAGCAGCAAGAGAGGCGCGTGTAAACGCGCTTGATACTAGCAAAATAAACAGTATACGAGAGAGAAATACAAACGTGGTTGTCGTAAAAGATATTCGCCCGCGCGAGTTGTTAAATTATCGTTGTACAAAGCACCATGTCACACACAAGAGATAATTCGCGAGTGCGACGAATGTTGAAGTGTCACCGCGCGATCGTGTATCAGAAGTCGTCGGCAGAAATAATTATTCTCCATCGTACAACGACCGACATAATCCGTACTTGTCCACGTCGTGTAAAAGGCTTTTACAAGCGGACGACATGGAGTGAAATTGACGTACGCTCCAGATGCGCGATACGAGCGAGAGTTAATCGCGCTATTTCGCATTATCTCGTTCGCAACCCGTCGGTTTATCAGCCCTTTTTCATTGTGTTAGACACCTCATCGCTCCGCGAGCGTAAGGGCCGAGGATTCGTGCGTTTCCAGGCTCGTGCACATCGCGTACGCACGTTCGCCACACGCGTGGATTTAATAGGGATAACCAGGAATTAACCATGCGTTTACTCGTTATCCTGTAAATTCGATCAAGGCGATTGACGGGCGAGTTCGTTATCAGGATAGAACGATTTGCGTGACTCAGCCTCGGCCTCGCGTGTATTATTGCTGGTCAAGCCAAACGATCGATCGTCGATCCGATGATCGCCGATACAGACTGCGATAGAAACAAGACTCGGTATAAATTAGTCGTCGTGAACTAATCGCGTTCTGTTATATATGATTAAGGGAATCCTAAAGCAAAAACCAAACTCCGACAACGAAAACAGACTTTGGAATTTCAAACTAGAAGTATTGATGATAGTTATACTTTTAATTCAGTTTCTTCATTATCGTTCTGTTTTACTCAAAAGCGTATGCCTGTCCTTATCTAACATATTGCAGTATCCTTTCTTACAAAATTCAGCATCTACATGTAATATTGCTCATCTTTACTACTCTTTGCATTTATAAAACGTAATTCTGAACAATCTTTTTTTCTAGATTTTTAATCTTAGTTTCAATTATACAATATTGCATGTTGTCTCTATGACGAGAGCATTTCATTTTATACATATAAATTACAAAACTCTTGTATTTGCAAATAGTATCGTCAGATGACATCTGTCTGTACGTGTTAAAAAAAGTGGTATTTTTAATTTTTCTTCATTTTTTATACAAAGCCGATATTTGCAATAGCAATATTTTTATGTGTACTTCAATTGTATGTAAGAATTTTGCAATTCTATAAAGTCAATTCAAAGATGTTTTAGAATTATGGTAATTTGCTTCACTTTAGGATTTCCATAGGCTGCTGCTGCCACTCTCGCAAGTCATTCAAAGCGAAATGGAATAAATATGCAGGCTTTCGTCAGACTTTCCTCAATATCAATGTCGCGAGCGAAACGTGCATCGTGCGCAGCCCAGATTTATCTCGGTCGATCCGCTTCGCATGATTAATAGAGTATCGGATTGTATTTTTCACTGTCCGGACAGGCGCGCTCCACGATCGCGAGAGGGATATATAAAAAAAAAAAAGAGAACTCCTTGACGGGCCGTGATATTTTCGTCGGTATGGAAATTTGACGGTGTAGTATTTCTTCCACGCGTTCATACATATTCGGTGGAATCCGACCGTGACATATAGCGACCAGAAAACACGGATATTTTACGGACGCGTTAAACGATACGTGTTAATTTTCCGCGTTGCGCGAAAACGATCGTATCGTGCTCTCCAATAACTTTTAAAGTTGCCTCTACATAATTCGCAAATCGCAAAGCGTAGTTCATAAACGCAAAATGAAACTCTATATTTTGCGAATAGCGATCTATATAAACTGAACTGGACTGTCATGTTAACTTGCAAACCTGTATTTTTCGTACCTGTTTAGTCAGTGCTTTATCGGTGTCGTATATTTTTATATTTTTGTATATTTATGGTAAAAAAGCTGCATAATGACATATGACGACACTGACAACTATTGCTATCGCAGACAAAATTCCGTAACAATTTGTAACAGTAAGGTGTAAATTTAAGCCAATCAGGACATCAAGCAATACTTTAGATCTACGTAATCTAACGGAAATAGAAATAACAGTAAACTTGTCCGCAATAACATATACACACACACACACACTATATATATATATATATATATATATATATATATATATACTCGTCTATATATATATATATATA
>NW_012130105.1:2361801-2367475 GCF_000143395.1 Atta cephalotes | reverse complement strand
ATATATATATATATATATATATATATATATATATATAATATCTCTATATATATATATATATATATATATATGAGCCTCTTATTTATTAGTGATTGATTATTTGTTACATTGACGAATATTAATTTGCAATCGTAACAAATCAATCATTTTTTAAACAAATATTACATTTGCTTTCCCTTGATTTATTCCTATAACAAAATCATTTCTCTCAGTATATCTTGCGTGCGATGATATTTACTCTATTCTGCGTCTATGTTTGCGAACTACTTTTTACGATTTGCGAATTATGTAAAGATAGCTTAAACGCGATTCTCAGTTTTGCTAGATAATGGAAATTACCTTATCAGACTCAACGATAATCGCACGGATAGACGAAGCGATGAAAGACGGAGTAAAACGATTGCTTTATTGAATGGATATGGGCTCGTCTAGCCTTGAGTACCTTCCCTCCCAAGACACCTCTCTCGTGAATGTCGAAATACAGCCTCATTCTGTTCAATTCTGTAGAACAACGGTATCGGTATATACACGGTGGCGTGTGACAAACGATCCTCCACGTTCAGCAATATATCCCCGTGCCGACTTAAGCGTGGCGATCGCGTTCACGTGGCCGAAAAGGGCAGAGGTGGTTGCGCCGTGGCGGTCATTAAATTTTTATTCCGGTTTTATGCGATTTGCGTGCCAGCGTAGGCCACGGGGGTGCACGCCGGGCGGGGTGAGGACTTAATGATGATGTATAGAGGTCGAGCGGTGGCGCGACGTGAAAACGGTCGCAAAAGGGTGCCGCCCGGTCTATGCTCTTTCAGCAACTAAAGGAGAGTTTAAATACAAGAGAAGACGAAAAAAAAACAAGCTAGTTGAAGGAATAGGATTTGACTCTCCAGGAGGCGCAATATTTCATTCGCTGTTCGCGCGCTATCTGATTGTAAAGGGAAATACACATCTCCCTCTGGACTTCTCTCGAAATTCTGAAGAAAGATTTATATATGCGATCCAGCAATCCGAGCATTAAAAATTATCGAATAAATATACTTCATATATATTATATATTCTGACGACGCGAATAAAAAATATTTTTCTCTCAATTGATAGAATTTTGCTGACTTAATATTCGTTATATATTCTTATGAAAAGGAAGAAAATGGAAATACGCTTTTGAAATGTGATTCGATGTAAAAGGTAAGTTTGTGATATTAAAAATCCCAAACTCTAGTTTCAGATACATTTTAATTTTTTCAAAAATTAATAATAAATATAAAGATTTTGAAGTCATCGTATTGATTAATCATTTGGAAAGATGATCAGGGAAAAGAGAAAAAAGTTAAGTATTATTCTAGGACCAACCAAATTTTTCCGATACATAGACAATATAATACAATTTGAATTAATGTGTTTCCATTACCATCTCAACAATACAACAAAATAGCAACGTTGTATTCAAATTCGCATTAATTCGAATTGTATTTATATCGTCCATCAAATAAAAGTCGATAAAATATTTTTCTTTTAGGTACTGATAAAATTTTGCTGACTTGATCGTTATTACATTCTTATAAAAGGGAAGAAATACGTTTTGGAATGGATTTCATGCAAAAAATATTTCTTTGTACTCATATTAAGAATCCCAAATTCTTATTTCTTATTTTATTTTTTTAATTAACAATAAATATAAAAATATTGAAATTATTGTGTTGATTAATCACTTGATAAGATGATTGATCTCAAAAAAGAAAAAAATATTACATCGTTCTAAGATTAACTGACTTTCTTCCGATACATAGATAATGTAAATATAATTTCGGATCAATACGTTTTCATCATCATTTCAATAATGCAACAAGACAGCAACATTGTATTCGGGTTCGTATTAATTTGAACTATATTTACATTATCCATCAAGTAAAAATCAATTGATCCTAAAATACTGTAAACTTAATTTTTTCTTTTTTTTGAGATCTATCATCTTGTCTAATATCATATAGATAATTAATTGATACAATAACATCTAAATTTTTATATTTATTGTTTATGTTTGAAAAAACTTTGATATTTGAAGCTCGCAATTCTTAATATAAGCACGAAATATAAAAATAATTATCTGTTGCAACAAATATCCCAATTCAAAAACGTGTTATTACTTTTGATTTCCGCCTTGTCAGAATTAATATATTACTCTGAGAATAATAGAAAAAACTCGACATAGAGATTTTATAGACGTGGAAAATATTCTTGCAATCATCCTTTTTAAAACCCTGCTGCTGTTAAAATTAAATGTATATTTCTCGGCGCTATTTCAGGTCGTTCGATGAACTTGACGACCGTTCCGGAAAACAAGTAATGAGAAAAATCCGATTTCCTCGGAAGAGTTCCGTTGCGAGTAACCGTATTATACGGTGGATCTCACGCAGTGAATATATCCTATCCGGGTCAGATGTAAATGCAGCTATTTATGAAACCTGACATCTCCATTCCGCGAGTACTTCCGCGTACGTGCGTTAGGATTTCCAGATGCCCAGCCCGTTGACATTCTAGAAGGGCGCCGGGTCTCACCCGCAATATTTCTTCTTCGCGGTCGCGAACAAACGCGATATCTGCATTTGATATCGCCGACCGCGTGCGTAAAACACGCTTTGTGAAGTGACCACCCGTGGGAGGCAGCAATAAGACTCTATTGTTGCTGACAAAAATGTTAGCAAGTTTTTTCCTCATTCCAGATGTACTCAAGTGGGAAATTTTAGTGATGCATAATGCTCAATTTAAAAAATTTTATTTACGTCAGATAATTATACCACTTATATGTCACATTGCAAATTCATTTTTGTTGTAAAACTCGAGCGAATTTTTTTAAAATGTCAGGAAAATAATGATGCTAGGTTAGCGAAGTTAATTGCATATGCAACGTAATATCAGAGACTAAAGGAATTATTACCAAAAATATATCCGATTGATTTTAAATCGCATTTTGGATCGCCGCTCTAATGGATCTACATTGCGTGCACGCACATCCGTAATCGCTGAAATATAGGGATAAAATGACTCACGCGATTTATCTCTCTCCCGTGCAACGATAAAATAAAATATTTAATAATCACCGAAACGCGTGCGGATTTCGCTTTTCGATCCCACATGTCGGCCACCCATTCCCGAAACTATACATTGTCCCGAACCATCCCGAGTGTACTTGTGATTAATGTGATTGCATGAGGGGGACTCCTAATGATTATTTGGCAGCGTTGAATTATCAGAAGGGAGTAACGGTCAACGATAAATTATTATATTATCCAGAAACACAATGAAAATTCTTATCGCTTTATGTCACATAGAATTTGTTATTCTCCTCGAGGAATAAGATAAGAATTCATTCAACATTATTGCAATGTTGCCTGAGTAATTAGTACAAATTATAAGTCTGCATTTAATAAATACGATAGCGTGTTATGAGAAGCCGCGCCGCGCGCACCTTACATACCGCTGTCTAATAATTAAGCAGCAACAACTCTATTTGACAGTTATCGAATAAAAAACGCAGGCTTCGAAAGAGAAGACGGCGGAAACTCACGCGATCGCGAGTGCAGCCGCCCGCACACGCTTGAGACTGCATCGACATGATACGTATGCTTTTAATTTTAATAATGGCCACAAATTAATTGAATATCGCCGGCTGTAGTGGCGTGTCGATGACAGGTCGAATGGGTGGTGTCGGAAATTCATACGCAATTTCTGCGTACGCGTACACGCGATTCTCTCTCCTTCCCCCCTTCTCTCTCTCTTCTCCCACGTATGTTTAAGCTCTATCTCTCTCCAAGTGTTCGTTGTCACAAGCACTGCTCGTTATCCGAAATTCGTTATAATTGCTACATTAACTCAAAAAGTGTTTGCGATATCTACTTATAGCTGTAAGTATTTGAAAACAGGAAAGCTATCGTTTCTCTTTGTGAAGAGTTAATTTTGAAAATTTCTGTTAATGTCTCTTGGGTGCTTGTTTCTATAAAATTAATGAACGTACGTTATAGTCTTTCTATCGAGCATTCCAAATATGATGACTTCGGGCGTATTACAAATGTCAACAGTAATATTCCATAATATTGTACATGATTTAATGCATTTAACGTTATCAATTTACCTACATTATTTAGTTAAATTTGATACACCGCCAATATATGTATGCGGAATCGAGCTCGAATTGCGCTAGTTCACGGCGTAATTATAATACAAAATTATTTTATATACAGTTAGCGTTGATATAATATTAACATAATATTAATTCGTCTAACGATCCTAGAAATTGATGCCGCTAGTACAAAGTTCAAAACTCAATAATGTCGATTATACTGCGGTGATCCTTGCTAAAGCTTCTACGCGATGAAAGCTATAAAATAAATCGTATAACAGAGAAATAGTTACGTGTCATAGCACGGTTGTAGGTTGAAATATTATTGGAAATTCTCGTATTCCCGCGCACTTTACATTCGCGTTATCAATACACATACCATATATATCAATGTACTCTATGCATACACGACGAGAAAGAAGCTTCCGCACGCTCATATTTTGCCGTACACCTCAGGAAATTACGCTCCTTTCTACCAATTCGGTCACGCGTCCATTGGACTCAAATGATGTTGCCAGAGAAAATAGCGTTGTCATTGTGGCTGTCACAGGGTCGAAAGGGTAGAGTCATAAATCATAAGTAATCCGGCCAGCCTATCTTAGATACATAAATAATACCGAGAATCGACATTACAAATCCAAATCGGTCCGTCGAGTATACATTTATCAATTAAATGGTCGGTTAACTGCCTCCTTCTTAGATTAATGTAATAAATATATATATATATAATTAATCGGCGTATTTTTTTTTATGTGTCCAAGTTGATTATGTCGCTTACAAGATGATAAATTGTGCAATGACCGTGCAAGAAGAAAACAATTTTTTACCTGAGAGTTTCTTGCGTGTAACCAGTCACGGGTTAACTTATAACTGGGACAGGTTAGTGAGCTTCGTAAACAAGAAACGCAAGAAACGTACGGTAAATCATGGCACCGGTCGAAGCCCGCCGTGCAAATGGCGCACAGTTTGCGCCATAATATGATGCCGTGGTAAAAGACCACCACCGTCTTCCTTCCCTATCCCTCTCGTTACCCTCTTTTCCATCCAGAACTTGCGAACAATAGATAGCGCGAAGCGGCCTCGCGCTGGAGAATGGAAAATAGTTGACTTCGCCAGCCGTTTTCGGATGCCACCCACGAAGAGGCGAAACAATACGTCAAAAGTTCCGCATTAATTGTCCTTAAGTTGCCAGCGATAAATTCATTATGCCCCCGGGTAATGGTGTTATCGTGTTTTCGCCCCCGTGGCTACGGTAATACCGGGCTCTTTCGGCCGTTTTGTCCTGCGAGTCTTTCGCCATCCACTGTCCTCACTATCGCCCTTTTACCTTTTAACCATTTTCCTTCCTTCGTTCCTCTATCTTCGCTGCAATTTTTCCTCCTCATCCCGCTCCGGTACGTATTTGCTATTGACATCGCTGCAACCAGCAGCCGCCGGAGTATCTCCAGGTTCTTTGAATGCGAACGGTTCAAGAGGGAAATTAAATTCATTCTATTTATTCATTCGCGCGGTTGTCAGTTCAGTTTCCTTCTCTTTCCTCTCCTCTCCTCTCTCTCTCTCTCT
>NW_012130105.1:2354636-2359610 GCF_000143395.1 Atta cephalotes | reverse complement strand
AGAGAGAGAGAGAGAGGGAATAAATAGAGATGGAGAACGGAGCAAACTAACAGGCGAACCCAAGATTTCTGCCAAGATCGGGATGGCCCATGAATAATTTTCGCCCGAGGGAAAATAATTTAGGAGTCTGGAACTCTAGGCTTCGTGACTCCTCCTCGGGCATATCCGGTTTTGTCCTCGCGATTCCGGGATAACACGGCGTTCCAAGAACGGCGAGCCATCACAGGGAGTGGCGGGGAAAAAGAAGAGAGCAGTGGACAGCTCCAATTACAAGGCAAAAGACGGGCTTGATGCACGTTATTCCGGAGATTTCATCAAGAATGGAATATCAGAATGCTGACGCTTAATTACCTTTTCTCCGTAAAAATTAGGGTAAAGATCGGACAAATAATGCATTTGGTAAAAAGAGACATTTGAAAAGAAATATTTGATAGAATTTACAATCATTTTAAAAAAAAAAGTAATTAAAACTCTGAAAAAATTGAAATTGTTTATTACATCATTTACTACTTTTCATTAAAATAAATATCTTTAACGTTGCATTTTCAATATTAAATAATATCTCACTGCAATCTACAATTAAAATTCTATCAAATTTAAAATCCAATTAAAATTAAATAAAATTGATATAACATTCTTCTATAAAGAATTCTTTTAAATAATAAAAAATTTTCTGTTTTTAAACCTGCAACACTTTTACAAGCGATCTATTTACGACAAAAATCTTTTCTGGAGGTTCGACTATTGATGTCACTTCCAACCAATGACTGCTGTTCTTCTCGTCTTTTTTCCCTGTGCTAAGCGAGTACACTTATGTGTAACATGCCGTGCCTGCCTCGATGTCTGCTTCAATGTTTACATGACACGAACAGGATTACAAATAGAACTTGTAGCTATTTCCCTTAAACACGAATACTCGAACTCTTAGGTTCCGAAATACATCGGAGACATGCTATTAATTGTATCGGTTGCCAGTTTGTAACTATTATAAATTCAGAAAATAAACGTTTATAAAATAATCACGACAAATTCCAAATAAGGTAAAATTTAAAACAAAATTACAGTATCGGAATTTCGCAGTATTACAAATTTCTTGTTGTAAAATTATCTTCTCTTTATAAAGTATAAATTTTCTTTTTAGAAAATTTTATTATGAGATCTCATTTTATTATGAGATAAAATATTTATGGATCGATTATATGTTGCAACATTCAAATTGATTTAGTCGAATGCGCGTCACTTTGCCTGGCGCATAATAATGCTTCTCGGATAAAATCATTTACACACGAACTAGGAATGTTTAGTTAAATTAAATTTTTTAATTAAATTCTATTACGCTGTCGGGGCTAAATTTCTATTATCAGCGATGCGCTCCATTGTAACATGCCACGAACTGTTAATCAATAATATTACACGCAGGCTCTATAACATGCGAAATAACGGAAGCTGTAATCCATAATTCTTACAAAAAATGGTAACAATCCTGTAGAGCTAATGTTCTATCTACGACGCGTCCATTATTGTATGACGTCTCTCCTTCCCCTCCCTCATTCATAAAAGAATCAATTTTTTGCCGGCGAAAACTCCGTTTTTGCCCCGTTACAAACCGCTTTGCAAAGGATAAAAAAAAGCGTGGGACACGCTCATGCGATTTAACAATTTTAGCGCAGTTGTCGTCTCGCTTCGGTTTTTCGCAAAATGCAAATTGCGAGAGCGCCCGGGAGAATTTTACAAGCGGATAAAAGCGGAGACTGTATTTTGCAAACGCGCGTATGGGAATATGAAATTTCAGGGGGTGCACGGTAAACGCGGGGCAATACAATTCCGTAATTCATGCATTAAAGATACAAAGAATTTACCGTTTGCGCGCGTTAAAAAAAGAGAAAGAGGGAGAAAGGGAACTGGAGAAAGAGAGAAATGAAGAATGAAATAAAACGAGAAAGAGGAAAACTCGCTCAAACGCGCGCATACGCAACTCCCCTCGCAATATGTACGTGATTTTAAAAAGTTTCCGGATTGAAGCGCCGCATCGTACTGATACCTTCGAGGATGCAAATCGTGCTCGAAAGCCCTCGTGATTTTTACGAGGGAATAAAAAGAAAAAGCCGACGGATAGGTAAACCGGGCTTGTACCGATGGCGGGAGAGGCACCGGGAGGGGGACAAGGGATGGCGGCCACCAATTCCCCGGCACCAGGGTATCACGGAACAAAGAGCGCACACGTTGCGCCGCCTCGTTATTGTTTCATGCTGCAAAATATCACATTCTATTTATGTACGCCTGACGGCCGCATCCAAAATTCACGAGCCTTTGGATTATATGCGTGCAGCTATGCAACCGTGTCACGTCATCCATCTTACGTCACAGCGATACACGTACACGCTGCGATGTATCTGTACCGATATACCACATACCCATACAAAAGAGTTCATGCGATGATATAAGTCAAGGAAATTATATCATAGCAGTTATGGAAAATATGTATCGCGAATGAAAACGTTCTTTTCGAGACACTGTTATACTTGCGCTATTTGTGTGATTCTATCCTTGTTTTAATCTAATGAATGATAAAGAATGACACAAATAGCGCTAACAGTGTCTCTCTCAGCACCTTTAATGCGGACGCTGTAAATTTAACTCTCCGAAACTGACGCTAAAATCTGTCATACAGTTATATTGAAATATCTGAAATAAAAATATCTGAAATCTGAAGGTAACCAATATGGGCGTATACTCAAAACGCCCTATTCGATGTTTCTAGGTAATTACACAATTAATTCAACAGATAGTAGTAGTTCGTGTAGGTTATCTGTCTAACTTGATGCATCAATTTATAGCTCAATGTGTTCATCATTCTGTTATCGTCAATAAAGCAAAATACAGAATATCGTGGTCGTGATATTTCGGTAAATAAATTGTTTTCTATAACTACCAAAAGATGACTATTAATTTCAGTAGTTCATTGTAACTCTATATTCATACTTTACAACACTACATATTCATACTTACAACACTACATATTTAGTTTATATTTTTGTTTATAATCAAAGAGTGGATTCTTAATAAAATAGAATCAATATGGCCAACGTAAATACAGTTTACACTGAGTTTAAACATATTAATTGTAACATCAATTGTAACATTAATTTGGTACTTTCGTTATTCCAAATAATGGATTCTACGAATTCATTCATAAAATATTCATAAAAATAAATATATAAGTAGATAAGTTCATCGTTTAGAAAATAGTTCTTTGTGTATTCTTATATGCCAATAAACATGTTAATAAACTATATTAATAAATTTATAATTTTATAAAAGCAATATTGGATTTTATTTTCCATTTTTATAATATTTTTTTATGAAGAAGAAACAAACATATATACTTAGGTTATGTTAGAGACATGTATAGTCTATAGTAGTAGTATAGTAGTTAGAGACAGTATGCGCTGAATGCTACTTTTTTTATCTTTACTGCACTTACGTAAATATTTGAATATGTCTGATACTTTTTATTAACATTTAGAAATGTTCCCTCTTTTGAATGTGATTGCTAATTTTCAATTTTGGACTTCACAAAAAATTAAAAAATTACAAAGTAGGGGACAAAGTAAGGTAATTTAACAGATTTGAATTACTTTATGATGATTAAAAGGCAATAATTATTTTCAACATAACATAATTCGTACAAAAGAGAATGAATATTAACAAGTTTATTTTAATGATAATAATCCCTTTGCAATGGATATTACGAAGTAGTGTAGTGAAAAATATGTAATTATTGAAAGAATTCTATTAAAAATGTCGAAATATGATATATTATAATCTCTTAAAATTATTATTAAAATTAACATTTGTGAAATTCTTTCTGATTCGCTCCATATTACTGAAAATTTTATTAAACTTGATCTTTGACTCCCTTACACTCAACTAATTTAACTTATAGGATGAGTTCCGTTTCACGCATGATGCATCATTTATTCTTGTTTAAGTCACGTTTAAATAACAACAAGGAAATGGATGTATTATATATCCATATTTTATTTCAGTGAAGCGAAGATCCTTAGATATCCTAGTGCCGAAAACAGAAATTGAAATGTTTTTTTACAAATAGATAGTAGAACGATAGATGAGCGACTAATACTGTGAAATTATATAAAGTAGTTTGCTACATTGCACTGTTTAATAATTCAAATTTGCAGATGTGATAAAAAAATATAATTGAGCGAGTCTAATAAACTTATTTTTAGCTCCGGAGAGATATAATTGAGTATATCCAATAGAGTCACGCGCGCGTCAGTTCCGAAAGATTAAAGAAATAGAGAAAACGTATTGTCCGTTAGAATCGTTCATGCGTTTATTTGACATCGGAACGTGAACGTGCCTCTGAACATCAAGATTCTTGGTGTAATTAATTTTGCGCAGTAAATATTTCCTTTCTTTCTCGATACATCTGGATCACAAAATATCGCAAGGGAGGTTGTGCAAAGGAAACTAAAAGCTGTCGACGGAAATTTCTCCTTTCGGATGGCACTTTCATGCATTGCTGAACTCAAACGCTAAGTTTGCCTCTGTTCTTCGTCGAGATAGACGCCGATAGTGACGGAACAAATGTACGGGTTAAACGAAGTAAGAACGAACAAAATACAACGTCGATTCGGCAAATCGCGAAAATAGCATTGAAGCACGCTACTCGAATACAAAAGTTCCCGAAGGAAACCGGCTATTTATCAAGAGGAAGTGGCGCGGCCAATTTGAAAACAGCAGGAAAGTGTGCTGCGGAGTCGGTAAAACTTCTCAAGAAGTTTGTAGTAACGGCTGGATTCGCCCTATAATTCAAGTAGTGGCTTTCAATTTTTGTAGTAACCCGCTTATGTTTTTAGCCATCATACGTACAGGTATCTATGAGAGAGAGAAAGAGAGAGAGAGAGAGAGAGAGAGAGAGAGAGAAACCTACTAAATCTACAAACTTAT
>NW_012130105.1:2351770-2353251 GCF_000143395.1 Atta cephalotes | reverse complement strand
AGAGAGAGAGAGAGAGAAACCTCTAAAATCTCAAACTTATTAGAAATTCTTTCATTTTTAACTTTTTCATTTTTCATTTTTTTTTTCATTTCTTTCATTTGTCTATATTATAGAATAAAACAGAAAACACAATTTCTAGCCCACGATTTTATAGTGAAAAAATCTGTCAGAGAAACCAGAGAGTTCTGTGCGAACTAATTAACAAAGATTTGATACTACGCTTATTTGCGAAGACAACTGGAAAAAGTGGATATTTTAACAAGTTGCATATTAAATGGAAACTGCAAGAAAATGAAATATGAATAAACCAAAGCGCATTAATGTAGACCGCGGATAAGCAGAGCAGCGTCTGACTACGAACTGGTTTTTACTACTTGCGCGGTCTCTTGGCGCAAGGATGGGACGACGTTTCGTGTCTCTCCGAGAAATATGAGAAGTTGAAATCTGCTTTATCGTTTGCTCATGTTAACGAGACCTTTAATTATGTTTACAATGTACCGAGTATAAACTACTGCTTAATTTAGAAGGTCAGATGCGAACGGTGACAGTGATGGTGCCGTTATACTGTCGCACATAACAAAATTTATCTACCGTTATTGTAATACAATAAGAACCTCTTTACGCGAATAGAAATTAATCTATTAATAATCATTTGAAATATTATAAAATATTGTAATAAATATTATTATAGAATGTTGCGAGAATAAATATTTGTTCAGAAAAAAAATGAGAAATTGCGAGAGAAATATTAACTACGAAAAATCCTTATATTATATATTACATTTAAAAAAAATTTCCATGTTAGAAAATATATGCGATATAATAATTGGAGCAGGCACACAATTTCGAAATTAATTAACGAATTAATTAACTCTTATTCTCTATATATGCCATAAACTTTTTCGTTTTAGGAAAACCACAAAGGAATTACGTTCCCTGCGAAAAATATCGTGTCGCTGATTTGCAATCGGCGTTGGAATAGATTTTTGTCAACGAGATAAAGTATATCCGACATAAGGAAGGGACTCATCGTTACTCAGGGATGCTAATTAGAGTCGCAAAGCACTCAGACCCGGCGCAAAGCCATTCTTCCCGATGGAGAGAAGATCGTTCACTGTCTATTAAGTACTTTTCGTGTGTCGTAATTCGATTAAGCACATTTAACGAACTTGTCTTCGCTCAAGCATCGCTGCTAGATTAGAGTTTAATTCGAGCAAGTTAAGGTGCACTAAAAGAAGAGTGAAGATTAATCTCCTTGCTCTAGGAGCAAAGACGAAAACACGTCTCTCGAAATGCGAAAGAAATCATCATCAAGATTTGCATCGGGATCGTAATGAAGTAACGTAGCATCACACTTTAATGAACCGGCAAAATAGATGGCCCGAAACTACTGATAATAGATAATGAAGTTCTCTCTCTCTCTCTCTCTCTCTCTCTCTCTCTCTCTCTCTCTCTCTCTCTCTCTCTCTCTCTCTCTCTCT
>NW_012130105.1:2342525-2351350 GCF_000143395.1 Atta cephalotes | reverse complement strand
AGTCTCTCTCTCTCTCTCTCTCTCTCTCTCTCTCTCTCGCTCGCTCTCCCTTTCCCTCTCTCTCCCTCTAAGTACTTATGCTCCGATTGTATGCAAAATAGGTCGCTCAAGGCTACTGATTATTGAGACAATGAAGCGTTTTACGTATTTATGCTCCGTAAGCACTATGAAGAAGCGATCGAGCAGCAAGCAATTTCAGTCTCGCGAACCTAGGCAAAGCCTCAGATCGCCTTTTAAAGCGCCGAGTTTAAACGAACAAGCGCGATATTTTAATGACGCAAAAAGCTCCGCAGGTGGTGGTTGGCTATTAATTATTCATAAAGTTATCGTTGGCGACCGGTTAAACGCCAAAAAGGCCAAAGGTGAAAAGTTCTTCGTTAAGGATAAGAAAATGCGCGTGTGGATATGCGAGGAAAACCGCTCCGCTAAAGTAACGAGAGATATTCTATCTCCGTGAGAAATATCATATTTACAGAGAGAATACCTCAGCAATCCGTGGAAAAGTAACTCCATCCTGGTACAGATAGATAGATATGGATAGAAAGAGGGGAAGGAAAGAAGGAATAGCGCAAACTCCTTTTTTTGCAATTACACCGAATATCTGAGAATACGTATATAACGACAGCAAGATAAATGAGATATGCTCTTTCTAAATTTTGAGAGAATATTTTGATTAAAAACGAAAATGGAATTTGCTGCCATCTCTTACCAAGATTTTCGAATGTTTAACATTAAATATTTTGGTAACTGAATCTCTACTTAGGACTCCGCTAGTGTAAAGTTTACTTAAAATTAATTTTTAGCTATTTGTTCCTCTGAAATTCGATTTGCCGGAGCCCTTTAATATTATAGACCGAATAATTCCGTAATTAGAGCTTGATCTCAATGTTGACAAAAATCGTCTCAAAATTCAGAGGATACCGTATTGCGTATCACATCACCGCACGAATTTCCTAAAACACCTTGTATTCCAGTCACGTATCATTTAAAAGAAGCTGAGAACATCGCAAATGTAGTCTGGCCTTTTTCTCTAGCTTTTCTGCTTTGCCAGATTTTTTGCAAGTCAAAATCGCGTTTAATTATTCAGACGATTAATTCACGTCGACTATTTCATATTGCGTTTGATGTAAAGTAACTGGTAATGTAACCATTCATAAAAATAAATCAAGATTATACGAAAAGATTTTGCTAAAGTATTCAAAAATTTAACTAGATACGGAAAAATAATTTTGTTTAGACTATCAAAATAATTATGTAAGATTACGCTCAAATTAATTGCTAGAATAGAAGCTATGTGTTGTCTCTGTGTCTATATCCATTCTTGAAATATCACGGTTGCTAGAATGTTAAAACTTTTTGCAGTATTCTCATCAACGCTTAAGCGTTCTATATAATTATTTGGATAATCCAACAAAATTATATTCAGATCTGTATTTAATTAAATTTTTTACATAATTATTTTGATGATCCAATAAAATTATTTCCATATCTATATTTAATTAAGTTTTTATATACTTAATCAAAATCGTTTTCGTTCTTTTTGTGCATCAATGAAATAAGTAAATTATACAATAAGTTAACATGTAACTCCTAACTCCTTATACATTTTTAGATAACATCTACAGAAACATTTGGTATAATATTATATTTAAAATAAAATTCATTTCCAAAAAATAATTAGTATTTTCTGATTAGATCCGTCAATTCCTTAACGTAGTTCATGGCAGAACGTATATCTTATGCTATCATTATGCGATAAAGCAAACGATAAGGAACTGGATCCACGATCCTTGCAGCGTGCAGAGGAAGAAGGCGAAGAGCGCGCGGGGAGAATCGCGGAGCAAGCGAATCGAGGATCTGCCCCGCATGAAATCCGGCGGTTTGCGCGCAAATTGGATGTTATCTCTCGGCAGCTGGGGACAGAGCACACTTAGATCTGCGCGCACGTCCACATGTATATGCTCACACAACCACTTATACATATATGCACACATACGCACACGTGTATATCGAACACTTATAAACGTGA
Source organism: Atta cephalotes (assembly GCF_000143395.1). Classification (NCBI taxonomy): domain Eukaryota; kingdom Metazoa; phylum Arthropoda; class Insecta; order Hymenoptera; family Formicidae; genus Atta; species Atta cephalotes. The sequence goes on along the minus strand of NW_012130105.1, from coordinate 2,349,321 downwards.
GATGAGAACTTTACCGATCCTGGCATCGGGACGAGCTTTAAGCTTCCGACCGCTCTCTCTCTCGTATCCGTTTCCTCTCCCTTCATCTCACTTCTCTTTCTCCTTCGTATCCCAATCTCCACTGTCCTTGTAGTAGAAGGTTGAGTATTAGCCGCGAGAGAGATTTGCCGCAGCTGCTTCGACAGATCGTTAAAATCGAACCCTAAACTGCAATTCAGATCGACTAGTAGTTTGCGAATTTGAGCGTCGGCAATAAAACGTCAATAATTTTACCAATTCAAATCATTTTGTAAAGACGTATTGTTCTATGAACAAGCAGGCTTGGTTTTTCGACCCGTTCGCGGTCGATATCGCGGCATATCTCACCCCGCGTGGAATCTGGCTCGCATTCAGGAAATCAAGCGAATTCAACGGACGAGGAAGTGCTTTACACGAGGCAAGGAGGATTGCGGCGTGCAACGGCGCGATTTTCCGCAGTGCGTCTGCATTTCTTTTTAATAAATTACACACGGAGATTTATCGCGTGTACGGCGCGACTGATTGATGAGCGTAGCGATGCGCTCCGATGAGCGGCGCGTGTGAAGGAGGATGGGCGCGTTGCACGGAATGGATATTACCAATATACTTAGTAGTTTGCGTTCTCTGACGAGACTAAATGAAATAATATCTTGAGAGCACTCCTCTCCTATAGGGATGAATAGGATGCGCGACTGATGGAGATGAAGGAAAAGCTTCGGGTCGACTGACGTCGAGGTTCAGCCCGATGAATGGGACGCCGTGGAGTGACGTCCATCGAGATCAAAAGACGAGTGGATGATTCTGGACGGGAACTGTTGAGCGGAGACAGAGAAGTCGTGGAGATTATCGGGACGACGGCGATGACAACAAAGAGCATTCCGTGTTCCATTGTGTTGATGCCTATGCATTTGCGTCAATATAAAACGCTGATTATGGCATTTCTCCTTGCGACAAGCGGAGAGTAGTGCTCCGCCAATAATCGACAAAATCATAATTTTGATGTTAACAAAAATCTTGAAAGTAGCGATATCATTTTTATCATCAAATTGATCATTGTTAATTGTATCATTCTCTTTGTAATTTTATAATATTCTCTTTGTAATTTTAATTATGAATGTTTTGTTTATATATTCTTATTTTACTTGTTTGTAAATTCCATCATGCGCCATATCGTCTTATTTTATCAATCAATTCAATGACATGAATCTTTCTGGTAGGCAATTGCTTAACAGCAATTCTTGGTGTCTCACCATTTGAGTATTTATTCATTATATATCATATTTTGTGATCCTTAAACGTAACTCTTAAATACACAATAAATTATATTAAATTAAATTAAATATTTATCACTCCGTATTTCTCTTTACGTGTTTAATAATGATTTAATGATCAAATATAGATAAAAGAAAGAATAAAATAGAAATGTTTAAAATAAAAATGTTTAAAATAGAAATATTTAAAATAGAAATCCGATATTATTCAAAATGAGATTTAAATTATCTTTAAAAATAAAAAATTTTTAATCTAAGAGTAAAATTTGGTTTTGCTATTAGTCTTATATTTGATGTAAAATTATTCTATTTTATCTAACGTCACATAATATATTCTGCGTCAAATGTAATAACCATTTATCGAATTTTGAATATTTCGCTGCGAACTTTGGACACATTAAAAACTTTGCCAATATTTCGCAACTATGACCAAAATAGGAAATTAAATACTCGTAAAGGAAAGTTCTGAATGTCAATCACATAATTGAGCTTTAAACAAATGGCATAAAAAAATATCGAGGTATGTCAAAAGCGACTAAAGATATTTTCTTGTACCGAAATGCGCCGCACAAACTGAACATCATATATTTTTTAGAAGAATTATCGAGATGTTTATCCTCTTATAAAGGCCGGTATCCGAATATTTATTAGTTCACGAGAGAAGCGACGCCCTTTTCCGCTCCATTTCCACGGGCAAGAGTGTCGCGCTGCCATCTGGTATTTATTGTTCCGAAGGGAACGATGTTTCGTATGTTTGTACCTTTTCTTCGAAGCACGCGCGATATATTTGGTATAAATGACCGAACGTAAAAATAAGTGACAGAATTATTTCTTTAAAGAGACTGGAGTTTCAAATAATTTCCAATTAATCTTCAATTATAACACAGACAGTTTCTTAAATAACTTAATAAATTACATGTTATTTCGTAGAATTAAATGTGCATATTATTATATCAAATAAATAATTAATATAAATATAAATGAATATAAATATAAATATAAATAAAGATATAATATTTCTTTTCTGATATTCTTAACATCATTCCTTTATTTCAAAAGTGAAATGAAAAAATTAAATTTTCAAAAAAGAAATTATTTTTTAACTTGATAGAAAATTAATAAATGAACTAATCATATAATATCAGAAAAAATAATATAACATAATTTTAACATAACTATTTCTGTCATTTTCATTTCATGGATTTCAAAAAATCTCTCTTCTTGAGCTGTGACGATTTTGACCATTATTATTAAGTTAAATTAGTCTACTTCAAAAAGAATTAAATTAGTTCACTTTTGATGATTGATAAGATAAGTTTAATTAATTCATTCTGGCAACAACTTATAAAGTACTTTTTGGATGATGTCACTTTTGAAGTAAGAGAACAACACATAGTAGTTTTTTCCCGAACATTAAAAATCGGAGCTAAATATAGACGATAGGGCAATTACTTTAGCAGTTCGTACAAAGAATGTTCGAAAAAGAATTCGCTTTAACACGCGCAAAAGTACATTTATAACTGCGATAACGTGATATTCGACATGCAGAGATTGAGAATCGGCTATCCGCTTTGGCGATGAAGGGCCGTTTACCTGGAAGATATTTCCGGTGCACAAGATAGGTCATTAAAAAAGGGGGTAGATACAGAGTGACTGACGGAGAAACGAATACGCGAGTATGCAGAATTCTATTTCCACCACCGGAGACCATCGTGCGCTTGTAGGGGCTTATACGACCTCGTTTACCATACACGTACCGGCATTGTTGCGAGCAAATCGTTTGTATTTTCTACCGACGATGCAAACGAGTTCGCGGAAACCGATACTAAACTGGTACCCGGAGCATTTTCCAGGACCAACGCAGGTCGTAGTCATCGTCGTCGTCTATCGACGTCTTCCTACCTATCGATGTCTTCCGCCACGCAATGCCTCGCGGCATCTTCGTCGAACAAAAGCAACGACGAGATCTCCGCAATCTGTTTTCTTTCAACACCGACAATACAGAAAGACTCACACAGGTCTGTGTGAAAGCAATTCCACGACGAGAAGCCTTTACAACCGCAGGAGAACGCCCTTTACATCCCATGATTTTTCTCATTAACCTAGGGCCGGTCTCTGTGAAATCCGAAGCTAAAACGAAATCCCGTAATTTAATTGGGTCGTAGACAGATGTTAAGATTCACCCAGGATTCACACGGAAAAATGTTTTACGAAGTTCCGAAGTAGATATCCGCGTGACACAAAGGTAACGTGTAATCAGAATGCTCCCGCATAGATTACATGTCATCAAGCGTGTTGTGTCTTGTATGTCGAAAACAAAGAGCGGTCGGATGTCGACGCGATTAAAATTCACCGGCATGCAGCGTGGTTATAAACGAGATCGGAATGAACAATGTACGCCAGAATTAACACATCGCCCTGACGCGTAATTACCCGTTCCGCAAGCCCCTCTCGGTCTCCGCTTCGTTCTATCCGCACTCGATTATCCGTGAAAGAATCAACGAACCTCGAGGCATCCATCGGTACTTTGATTTTATTACCACCCTCTCTCGAGAACCCAGCATCCACTTCTTCATTCTGTCCTCTCCGCGGCACCCTCCAGTTCCTCGAGTTTCTCGAGTCGTCGACTGACTCGACGGAGCCGTAAAACAATAATGAGCAATCACATAATAGATCGCCCGTAGGGTTTCCTTGGTCGTTGCCTCCATTCAACTTCCGCACTGGCCGAATGGCGTTCGATTCTCAGGCCAGCGATTTTCCTAGTTGGCCTCGGCTGGCGTAATCTTGGCGCCGGCGTTCATCCTTAAAGCTTATCGACGAGGAGACAAGGGCGGGCATTCGACGATTAAATTGTTACGCAAGTAAGCCGACATTTTGGTGACTTCGTACTTATCGATCGGTGGCCGATGGGTATCGTGATGCGCGTAACTAAGGGCAACGAAAGTGCTGATTCGTTTGAGTTTACTTGAAACGCTTTTCCATTTTTTTTCCTCAAATCAATACCACCCGAGATAGAAATTCATGCACTTTAAATACTTTTCGCTATTTTCAAATTGTATTTTATTGCATAAATACAATTGTATATTTACATTCGTTACAAATTTAGGTTTTATATTTTCACATTCATCTCTACATTCATGTGGAGATATTTACATTTATATTTATATTTCCAGTTTGAATATTGAAAAACTACTGATTTTTGCACTGTTACAGTTTCTTTCTTTTTCAAAATCTCGAATATCCCAGTTCTATTTTCATTTTCACTATTACATTAGTTGCGTAAAAAGATAAAAAAAAAAGATGATAGTGCCACTCTCCATTCGTGACAGATGGTGTGCTTTGTGACACCAGCAGACGGTTCCAGTCCAGCCGATATTTCGCATTGTGAAACTTCGCTATCGTATCCAACGCCGACTTTACGTTTATGCCCGGTGTACACGTGTTTTACACACGCACGCACGCACGCATACATGTGCGCATGCGACAATATGTATTGTATATTTATATATTTATGTCGTGGGCAGAAATGCACTGTAGCTTGACCCACTCTCAGGGAATACACACGCTCAATATGTATGCGGTGCGTATGACTACCGTCGCGCGAATGCGATTAAAACTCTTACGCGTTACAGCACCGTATGGAAATCAGCATGCGGGGAATATTGTAGCCGGATGCAGCAACGAAAGTTCGCGCTCCGTATCTGCGTGGAATTTAACAGAGGATGTTTACGAGGGTGCCGGGAACGTAAATGTACGTGCGTGTTTATGCGGCCTCGCGCTTCGGTTCGTTTTAAAGCGAATAAGTACGGACTTAATAATGTTTTGCTAAATGCGACCATCGCCAACGCCGCCGTGTACGTAGATAATACAGCCACGAAAGTTCATATTTTACGTCTAGAGTTTAATAGAGACACTGCAACCATGTCCGACAAATGTTACGTGCGTACGTAACATTTATACTGTAATATACTATGATGGTGAATAAAGGATTGCGAGTCTCTCACAAGCAAAGAATCTCATGAAAAATAAATATCAAAGTGGAGATTTTACGGAGAAACGAAAGATTTATCATTTCCTTATTTCGAAAGTGACACAACTAAACGAATTAATTTTGAGAAAAATTTCTGAGAAAACTCTTTTTCTGCTTGACAGAAAATTATTAACTAATCAAATAATATTGCGTATCAAAAAGAATCAATTTTTAATACGATTAAACGTTATTTTCATTTCATCTTTAAAAACTATTTTTTTTGAGCTGTAACGATTTTGACGCTTAAAAAAAAATCATTCTTTTTATTTGTAACATTTTTATGATTTTTTCGAAGTTTCTTTAATTTTGCTAATTGACAAGGTAATGTTTACATAATTTACGATATTAACTCGAAAATCATGTTTTTTTTAGTTGTATCATTTTTAAAAGGGAACGATGTGTTATATAATAATCTTTTTTATTTAATAATGAACAACAACAGTTTTAAATAACTATAAAAATATACATAAAATATTTTATACATCACGGAAAAAACAATTTTGCTAAAATGTCTAAAAATTTAGCTTATAGATATAAATCTGAAAATAATTTTATTGAATCATTAAAATAATTATTTAGCAAAATTCAAACATGATGCTACAAAAAAGTTTGGCATTCTACAAAACAGTTTGAACATTCTACTTATTTTTATAGTGAGATAAAACTATTTTCATCTATTTTAGCTATTTTAGCAATTTTAAACATCCTTTTAGATACAGCAAAACCATCCTTCCCAACATAGGCATGCTGCGCATACAAATATACGCATTTGAAATTAATTGGATTTTACAAGTTTCTGTATAACATTATTTAGTTAGAGCAAAACTTACTATAGCAAGACTTCTCCATCTTTCCTTGTACAATGTACATCATTTGTCTAGAGCAAGCTGCTTTCGATCTTGCAAAGAACGAAGAAGAAAGAGAAAGAGAGAAGGTTACATAGAGTAGATTTAGCGAGACAAATCTCCAGGCTGTGTACACTTGCGAATCTCAGTTTCTCTGCAGCCATGTCCCGTGTTGGACTCCCATTGCTACCATTACACTTCACATTTTATGAAGAAAAAAACGAAAAAAAAACACTGCAGCAAAAGTGGATTATTACAAGAGAAGAAAAGGAATTTCGCTCCGAGTTCTTGCGAGAACGATAAATCAAAGGGGAAAGGTTCTGTAAATGTTTTACTAGCATTTTAATCACGCGAACGACAAATAAAATTGCAGAGAAGATTACCCTAAATTTCAACATTGTGATTTTGCATCCGAAATGTCATGGAGAAAATCCACTTTGCTCGACTTGCCCTACGCGATATTGCTGAAATTGATACAGGCGTTAAAGTGGCGCCATGAGAGTCCATCAAACTCCGCCAGAACGTAAACTCGCGATAAAACGTCGAATAAAACGCGATGATAAAAAAAATTGGGGCAATCCCTGTGTACGCGCGTTTATGTGAGCGTGAGAAATAAAAAGTGTCGAGAGAGG
>NW_012130105.1:2337995-2342065 GCF_000143395.1 Atta cephalotes | reverse complement strand
GAGAGAGAGAGAGAGAGAACCGGATTTCTATCTCGCGCGACCAATACAAGCAACTGTATATCGACTGACGGCTTTCGATAATCGGGGTCACCTCGTTTACGCAAGAACGATCTTACAACAGGAGAATAGAACCCAAAGAATCGGTCCACCCATCGATTCACGTACGGACGATACGCGCGGCACGTGGCGAGGAAGATAAATTTATTGCAACGGAGCACTTGGAAAAAGATGGCTCGTTCTTCCTTTTCTTCCCAGGAACCAGCTGACGGCGAATTGAAAGGTGAAGGGATGTAGAAACGACAGGTCGCATTGGCATTGTGTCATGGTGTTTGAGCGAAGGAGACTTTCCTTGTGCGTAAGAAGTATGATAAAAGTTCCTTCATTCACCCTTTCACTCGTCCCGACACGACGCCGACGTCCGTGTGGCACGATGTCAGATGTCACGACGCGCATGTCCCACGAGCGCAAATATCTCGACAGCGCGGTACTGAAAACCAAGAATATCTTTTATTGCGCACGGTGCTTCCTTCAAAGTATCACGGCGCCGGTATCCAGTAACGCTCACATTTGCGAATGGGTACGTTAAACTTTGTAGAGCGCAGAAAGGTAAGACGACGGAGATCGTCATCGCTCCGTCAATAGGGCAGTAACGGTATTGAAGGGCGTTAGGTTGCATTGCAGACGCGCTTACCGTGATGCTGCTAGCGAAACCGGCTCGTGAAAGACTCGAAAGTGCTTTATATACCCCCGGTATATACATATACATATACATATATACATACAGTACATGTATATACAGGTCCTGCGCACAGGGCCGATTCTCAGCACTTGCCTCGTGTTATGTCACTACAAATTGCAAACGTACCGTTCCCGCTTCGAACTGCACGGATCGGTTTTAATTGAAGCGGAGTTACAATTCAACCACGTTGTTGCAAACCATTCCGAAAGCGATATGATTTCTGATGTAAACGTGTAATTCTTACGTCTACATACATAAAAGCGATATAACGCTGTCGAAACGTTACAGCCGCAATCCTGGATCGTTCACATAGACGCTAGTTTCAGTCTATCGCAACGTTTTCGAGACGGTTCGCATACATTCTCGGGCTCGCCACGACCGCGAGCTCCGTAAACTCGGAAATAATGTAGACGCGCCGGGTTTTCAATCTCACAAAGATTAATTCGCGCAAATATCATTTTGTTTCCGCTCGTTGGCTTACGCGCTGCATTGTTTACATACGTTCCTCGCAGGCGGGGGCTAACTTCCAGCAAACTCGTTTCTGCGGGAACCAAGGCTCTCGCGCCGCCGGCGAATTCACCCGTTATAGCCGTTCCGCCATCCGCCCTCGTAAGACATATCCTATTTCAATGGGAATACAGCGCGGCACGATGAACTTAAACAACGTAACACATTACAATTTTTTTATGAGAAGAGTTTCTCACGCTCGAGTTCGACCCATGGATCCATATTCTTTCTTGGAATCTTCTTTTTTTTTCAGACATTTATAACAAGGTATTATATATATTTTTTCAATTTTTTGAATGCTTAATCACAATTCTGATATTTCTAATTTTCAATTTAAGAAAAACCTTTAGTGTAATCTAATTAAACACAAAAATTCCTATTTTCAGTCAAGGCAGAGGATCATATGTCCATATTCAAGCCTTATATTTAAGGCTTCCTTTACTTTCAGATACTGTATGAATTATTTCATTGGCTGCTGGCATCTAAAGATAAATTTAAGGAAGCCTTAAGTACAAGGTCTGACTATGAATACGGGCATTAGTACTTAAATATTACTGTGTAAAATATATATATATCTAATTCTGAATATTGCGCGCTGAAATCTTTTTCAATTTTAAAACGATACGATTTTAAAACGATATGATCAGCAGAATCAAAATTATACTATCACTTTAAATTGATAAGCAGTTTAATAATTTTTTGATGTTAAACATTTTTATAAGAATATTAATAATATTAGATATTAATGAAAATTTTTAAATCTGTGAATAATTTATTGCGAAAAATATTGCCTCAGGCAGATATTAAAAAAAATATAGATTTTATTATACTATTCTTCTTTTGTGTTAATATAATTTTAAATAAAATGTTTAATGAATTTTATATTTAATAATACTTTCCCGATGTAATAATTTACATAATAGTTTAATATAATAAAAAAATTTGCTTGCGGCGAGCCAATGCTACGCCCACCTTTGAGTTTCTGGATCCACAAATGATTCGATCAAACTATGGAAACTATCTGTCTACATTTCAGCTTGCAATGTTATTTTCAGGGTGACATCGAGCATCTCAAGTTACAGTTTCGCGGTAAGTACACATTATGCAAATCGATGCTCCGACTTGGCGTCGTGCATCATGGAGCACGACGGCCGGTGCGAGGAAGGAGGAGTAAATGATCCAGCCAAACATATGGAGGTGATGGAGAAACAGCAAACAATCGGGTAATTAGAACAAAAAAGTTTGTTTGGTAAGTGACTCGCGCAAAAGGTAGAAACGTTCGCAAGATGCATCTAAGGACGGTCGTCTCCCTGAGGGAATGAATGTGTTGTGGACCGAGTAGAAGATCTTCGCTTCGAATTGCCGAGTGTACACATCGCTAACTAGGTTACGTAATACAATTAGCGCCTCCGCTAATTTCTCAGCGCCGACTAGGCAACCGGTTAGAATGGTTCACTATTAATGGGCAAATACAAAGCGGCGGCTATCCGAAATGCGTTGCCATCGGCTCTCTCCCTTCCTCTCTCACTCTCTCTTTCTGTTTCCCTCTGTTTCTCTCTTCTTCACGTCATGCCATCTCGCCTTCCCAACAAGAGGAGCAGACTAGGAGAACCCTCACTGTGCACAGTCCAGACGAACAAAAACAGGTTTGATCGCGTTCACAAACACGGGGTCGGCTGGCGTATTTAATCGCGAGAGCGCGCTTCCACGGGCTCTTATACAACGCCCATCGTCTATGTATTCGATATTTGTACTGCAGGAAATGCGCGTTGAATATTCAATTCGCCATGTTATTAATAGGCGCGAGTATCTTTCGTACGATATTCGTCGTACGATATTCGTTACTCGATACTTCAATTATCGCGTGAGTAAAAGAGCAAGAAAGTGAGGCTGAAGGAGAGAGAAAACTTTTATTTATTAACTTTATATCAAGATGAGAAAGAGACGAAGGTTCTTGCAGCACAGAGCTCTTGCGTCGTAAAAGTCGCGTATCGCAAATTGTACGTGTCTCGCCGTTTTTGTGAAACAAATTAACTTCAAATTAGTCAAAGAATTTATATGTGAAGAGAAACACGTGACTCGGTGCATCTCGTGTATACACATACATGTATAATCAGAAAGAAATAAAATATTAAGCGAGGTGTACAAGTGACGTGTTGCACTTACTAAACTGCCGTACAAAGTCGTGGTACAAGTAGGTAGGGTTATGTGGATTACTAAAACGAAATTAACGCTCGCCAGAGGCGAGTCAAGAGAACGATGTTATTCAGGAAAATGAATTGCGCGAAAAGTGCACAGAGAAAAGGATTTTAAGGGATCACGAAGTGAGCAAGCGAGGAAAAGAGAAATCTCACCGAAAAGATGTGAGGATATTGAAGACACGCGAAGAGAAACAGAAAAGAGGAAAGAATAAGAGAATAAAAAGAGAGAGAGAGAGAGAGAGAGAGAGAGAGAAAGACGAATAAAAGATTGTGGATTTGTGTAGAAATGAGAGCAAGTGAGGGATGAACAAGAACGCGCGACGAGAAAACGAGGTGAATAGGAAGAAGGCGGAGGAAGAGAATGGCTATTCGTGCATCGCTGAACGTTCGTCGAACGAGATGCATCGATGCATCGATGCGCGCGCGGTTATGCATCCAGGATATTAAAAACATACATCCGATGGTAAATCCGGCGTAAAATATAAATCGGTAATGCCGCCGAAAAACTCGGTCGGAGTTGAGCCTCCGGTTTTCCATCCCCTTCCACCACGTTGTTCATCCCTTCCTATCCCCGCACTTTATCTCGCTTCACTAGAGAATCGCGCCGATTCTCTCTCTCTCTC
>NW_012130105.1:2335812-2336800 GCF_000143395.1 Atta cephalotes | reverse complement strand
CTCTCTCTCTCTCTCTCTCTCTCTCTCTCTCTCTCTCTCTCTCTCTCTCACGCGCGCGCGCGCGGGCTCTTTCTCTTTTTTCTCTCTTCACCCTTCTCGATAACAGTGTGCAGCTTGAATGCGCACTGTGTGTTCTCCGATGCGCCGCCAGCGTACAGGTGAGATTTCGCAGGATGCCCGATAGAGCAAATGATATAACCGCCCTTCGAATGTTGTTTTTATGCGTGTTAGAGGAGAAAGGTTAGTGAGAGTGCGAGGGTGCGCGAATTAACGGGCGATTTCCGAACGAGAGGCGACACACATTAAAGTAAACAATAAATTTCATTAATGCAATAAATGTGATTCAATTTATCAATCGAATAAATCTCTATGAACAAATTACAATGCTATGGAACATAATGCAATATTAATAATGCCATTTTATGGCACTATAACAAATATCTATATCGTATGCCCTTTACAAATGATATTATTAACCATTTTTATTAATCATTTTCCCACAATGAAAAAAAATTCTGATTGAAAATGAATGAACCAGAAAATTCTGATTATATCAAAATTCCGATTATCTCAAACTAAAATTATAATAGATTCAATTAGAAAATTCTAATTTGTTCATTTTCAACCAGAGTTCCAATTACTGCAATTAAATTCTTTTTTCATTGCACATACTATTTCTACGCTAATCGTTAACAAACGCGGCATCGGTGAACGGACCAATCGATGAAAAAGGTTAATTCTATTCAATGCCTCGTTGTGTACGAGGCGTTCGATTTTCCCAGGCAACAATCCCCGCCAGTTTAATCACCGATTCGTCGCCTTAAATCGTATTTTCCTCGGACGCACGTCCAAGTTTAACATCCGACAAAATGTTTTCGGCTTTGTTAGAGACAGAAAGAAAGAGAGAGAGAGAGAGAGAGAGAGAGAAGAGAGAGAGAGAGAGAGAGAGAGAGAGAGAGAGAGAGAGAGAGAGAGAGAGAGAGAGAGA
>NW_012130105.1:2333160-2334721 GCF_000143395.1 Atta cephalotes | reverse complement strand
TTTCCGCGTGATATCGCGACTGTGAAAATTTAACGCTTTTCGTTTGCCATAAGTTCCGTCGAATTGGATTCACGGTGAAACGGTATACTTACATTTCACGATCATATTTTGTCATTATCACTATAACAGTCGAGAGAAAAAATAATATGTATATATGGTAGTTGGCACATAAAAAATTATGCGAAATCGATTTCTGATGTCTCTTCTGTTACTATAAATAAAAAAATATCACAATTTAATGTACATATTTTATTTTACGTCACTTATATTGACGTTGACAAATTTATTTGAGTCTGAAAATAAATAAATTAAAATTACATATAAAATGTTGCGCATACTGAGAAAAAAATGGTTGGTTAAATTACCATAATTTAACTATGTAATATTTAAAGTCATTTTGTATGTTAACTATAAATATATTATTTCTGTCTTCAACTACAAATATAATTATAATTATTAACATTACAACAGTAATAATAAATAAAAATGGAGTTTCTAAATAATTATTTTGCCATGCAATTATAGTCACACAAATATCAAACTACTCTCTCAGTACATACATGTAATGCAATAAGGAACATCAACAGAAAGTTCATTAAAGCCAGAATCGTGATTCAATACCGGCACGTACGATCGGGCCTCTTAAATGATAGCCGCGACACTCGCTTATCCGTTTGGCGTGTTATGCGCAAAGCAAATATCCGCGGGCGATATGGGTACTAAATCAGGCGTTTCGCGGAGAGGAAGAGAGATGCAGGAGAGGGACGTGGAGGATGGAGCAATCTGAGGCAGTGCACGATCGCGCGAAAATTCACCGCGTCGGATGCGCCTTATCTCGGCCGAAGAACGTGCATATCTGCTAGACGGTCAGATAAGGATGATCCACCACCTACAAAGCGCAAGCAGTCGGCGCGATGTAGAAAATTATGTGTGTCTCCGTAAAAGCGTCGTGCCCTCGTCCACAAACATTGTCGAGTCCCTCAACGAGGGAAAACTCGTGAGGCAAATGGAAGAGACCGGAGAAAGAGAGGAAAGTGGAAAATCGACATCGTTCTCTTCCTCGTGATTCTCGATTTTACATTCGACTTCATACTCGCGTTGAGAGAATAAATACTCTTTTTTCTATAATTCGTCTATCACCGAATTTTCAGGAGGTTCACATAAACATGTGACACGACATAAAGTTGTGAAAATATACGCCGACCGATTCGTCAGTGTCGATGGCCGGGCAACGTTTATCGCGTTTATCATGTCGCCGATAAATTACCAAGAGCAGCCAGATATAAGCGTTACGGTCCATTAACCGGAAACTCCGCGTAATGCCCATCTCCGCGTAACGTTAATTTCGACGCGCGCGTGTTATACGCGGAAATGGGGAAAAAATGCAGTTTTATTACAAAGGTACAAAACCGCTCACCAGGGACAAGAAACGAATTTCAGCGCTTCGCTTCGGGCACTCGCTCTATCCCTTTCTCGCAACCAGCTGGTAAACGCGCATTTTTCTCGTCGTAAAATTAACTCTCTTTTCCACACGCTCTCTCTCTCTCTCTCTCTCTCTCTC
>NW_012130105.1:2321938-2332402 GCF_000143395.1 Atta cephalotes | reverse complement strand
CTCTCTCTCTCTCTCTCTCTCTCTCTCTCTCTCTCTCTCTCTCTCTCTCTCTCTCTCTCTCCCCCCCCTTTCTCCCTCTCTCTCCTATACTCTTTTCTATCCCGATGAAAAAGGTTATTCATATCAGGGGGCGCATACCCTTTTCCGCTGCAGATTACTTCAAAGCAAATATTCTCCGTGCGTTCAAAGGAATTACAAGGCTATAACTAAATCCGTCGAATTTTTGTGTTGCAGTTTAAAGTAAGATTGTTGTGATATGAATAAAATGACGAGAGAGAGAGAGACAGACTAAATTTGTCGCGTTATCATCACGCGTGCAAATCACAATTTGTGCTAGCAATCAAAATTATTGATATTGTCGCACGAAAATTAAGAATTCCATTTTCAGTTATCAAATTTAAAATATTTAAAAATTTATTTTTTATTACACTTTATTTTACTACACGAAATTATTTTGTACTCTCTAAATCTGAATCAGTGAATACTTGGGACTGACGTCAGTTATTAGCCACTGATTCCCAAGTATATTACTGGTGTCAATCAGTGAATTCGTAATGGGAAATTCAACTAAAAAAAAGGGAATCTCTTCGGGAATCCCTAACCTAGCTAACCTTTAGTGTAGTTCAATGTATATGGTATTATATAGAATTGACATGTAAATATCGGATATAAAATGTTTTCCAGCAAAAACACAGATGACACATCATTGTATCTTCGTTGTTTACTAATGTTAAACAGAGATAAAATGATCACTATGTTACATTGTGTCTCTTGATGGAAAGCATTAATTATATGATACTCAAACTGTTTTTCTTTTTCAATTGAATTTCACTAATTCAGATTTAGAGAGTACATAGAGTTGTTCAGCTTATTAGAACAAAAAGTTTGCAAATAATAAACCTATACTGAAGAGATTTATACTTACATCGAAAAAAACACTTTGACATTTATTTAAAGAGTACTACAGAACTCTTCGTGCCCAAATCACAATGACTCCGAAATGATGTAAAACCGAAAAATTTGATGCAAAACCGAATAATGGTAAGCAAGTTGTCAGAAATGACACCTGTAGCCAAATGATTTTATTCGCTGACTGCGGAGAGTGCGGATCGTATTTACCTCCGGTTTACATCGGCTTAATGCCGCGTTGATATTCGAAATAATAGCGACTCGCTGGCATAAACGTGGTTCTCGTACATGGTAACACAGTATCTATATAAGCGTTTAGATTTACTGTTTCCACTAGCCAGTGACCAGTGAACATGGCTTCGCCAACGTTGAGGCATTATATCTCTACTGAGCAGAACGATCCGCCATATTGTATTTCACTGTCATTTACTGAATATGTGCAAAGCCCAATAATAGTCGTAAATCTAGCATTGAGTAGTGCAGTTACCCATTTACACTTCTGCAGCTTGATTAGAGCAAATCCTGATATTTCCTAGCTCAAAAACTAACGATAGGTATCACGTTCCAGAAATCAAATTTGAAAATTTGAAAATTGCTTTAGAAATTTGAGGGCATAGATCGCTGTGTATATTCAAAAATTTAACTATTAAATAATATATTGCTGGCACTTGATTCAAGAAGAAAAACAATTCCTTTAACGACTTAATTGGTCCCGTTTGCATCAAATACAAAGTCTTACAGTTTCCTCGTAATCTCAACGGTCTTTACGCCATTGTCCCATAACACCCATGCCATTAACAAGTTTCGAGCTTCTTAGTTCACGAAAGCGTCGTGGTCCCGTGGCCACTTCAATCTACAAAGACGGTCCGTGGTCGTCTCGAAGCCGCCAATTAAGTTAGTTACCAAATTCAAAAAGTCGAAAGAAGTGATTTAACGCGGCGAATAACAAATGGCGGATATTTATTGGCGTTTCACGTTCAAGTGAATTTCAAGATTGAGAATGAAATAGGTTAGAAAATCAAAATAAAAAAATTCGCACATATAAATCTACAGATGCCTACGAGTTATTTTTTTATAAATAATGACATTGTTATTCGTTGCTGTAGAAAAGCATAATATTTTTGTCATGTTATAAAATGAAAATAAAACCTCGCAGCACTCTTAATGTTTTTTTATCAACGATAAAACTGACAGAAATAGATGAATTAATGTAAATATCTTAAATCCAATATTTACATTCAGCTAGAAAGCTAAGCAATTCATATAAATTAAAAGTACACTAATAAAACGCCTGAAGCAAGTTAGTAGAATTTCATTTATGTCACACTCTTGTGTCTTTAATATCTTTGAAATGATAGTTCGCCGGCACAGAACATTACCGTAGCTCGTTACTTTGTGAGTCTTTACGACATTGTCTCGCGCTGCTGACCATTGGCGAGTTTCGGACTTCTCGGTCGCTGAAAGGAAAGTCAAAGACGGTCCCCGGTGTGAGAAAGCCGCCAATTAAGTCAAAAGGGGGAAAGTCCGCCTTGGCAAATTCCGGACGCGCGTACCGCTGCGGTTCGTTTGCCATCGTCAGAGCGCGACCGAGAAAATACACTTTGACCTGGATCGACATTAGGGAGACGCGTACCCGATGTCTCTTGTGTACTCGAAATCGAAGTTCGTGGTTGTCGGCTACAGCGAACTCGAGAGATTGTGTCCGTTCCTTCGTACATTGGATGAGGGCAGATTTACTTCGATAGAGGGCCAAACAAGTTGAACGCTGCTGGACAACTTTCAAATAGGACAGTGAGCTTACCGCAACACGAATTCGGCTGTACGTGTCGTTTCAAAGAAACTAACCTGCGTACCGTGGCTGCGTATTAAAGAATTATGTTCAAGTTTAAAAGGAAAGAGTTAAGTTTGATCGTATTAAAGGAGAGAGAAAATTTCGTTTGCGTGATGGATAACAAACACATTTCGCTATCCATCACGTTGGAAACGACTGTCGATAAAAGTAATGTAATTCCTTGTAAACTGATCATGTATTTTGAAAATAACATATGAGTGTTTCTATTCGTAACAGAAAGCCTTCATTGTCATTATAAGACGATCTGTTACCGAACCGCGCAGGAGCTTAGCGGGAGAAATAAGCTCCACTGGTACAACCGCTGTACAAAAGCCTCTTATCCTCAGCTCGAGTAAGGGTGAAAGAGGACTAATTTGTCTATCTGAGCACAGTTGGGGGAGAACTGGTAGAAAAGAGCCGCGGTTATGACTCTCGCTTGGGTGTGCAACACATTCGAGAAACCACCCGGCCATTCGGTGGAACACGAACACGCACCTTGCACGTTGTTTTCATGATCATCATAATCCACCCCTCGACGTTGTTTTCGCACAAGTTCACGCCAGATTCTGAGCGACCGAGGTGGATTAAGGATTTTCCGGCTGCCTCTTGTGGCCCCACTACTGCTCGCCGCCAGTGACAGAAAAAAAAGAATGACCCAATTCAGGGTTTTTCTGGTTTTAGAGGCCGGCTTTTACAGCTCGTTGCATAGCAGCGAAAGCAGTAACGGTAGTCCACTCGTGCAACAAATAGCCGTAATAGTATTGTTCGTCGCATTCGCGTAAAGTGACTTGTAAACATTCTTATACAATATACTCGGTTTTATCGTACATATAAATAAATGTATGTTTTTCATTTATATTAATGAATATGTTACTTTCTTTTCATTTCAATACGTTACTGTGTCGAAACGCAAAAGCTTCTGAACAAAATTAAAAGACCACTACTAATTAGTGTAGTAACAATAAAACACAGATAACTATAAAAAAAATTAACAAAGTTACTTTCAAAAACATATTTCAAAGCCTAAAAACTTTTAAACTTCGTCAAATTTTTCTGACAATGCTTCTCTCTAAATAGTCCTAAATCCTTTTAGAATTGACCATATAAAATTTAGAGTTTCCAATTTTTAGATTTATACGTAGAATTAAAAGTCATTTTTAACTTTGGTTTTCTATCTTTTTTAAAATGTTTTTTTAAAAAATTGAGCTACAATTCTTTCGTTTAATTATTGAAAATTATCATTAGATTTTCATAAATTCGTAATATAAAAAATAAATTTAATTTAAATTCCACATTCTCTAAGTTATTTTTAAATTTAAATTTTAGATTATTATATCATTTTTAAATATAAATGAATCTATTAATTAACTATAATATTTAAATATTTTATATCACGTTTTTGTTCAAAAAAAAGAAAGAAAAAGGAAATTATTTTCCTATAGGTATATAAATAATACGTCAACATTAAAAATATTTGTATTAAAAATACAAAATTATATATATATATATAAATCTGCCACATTGTAAATTTTGTTTAAAATATGCATTGTCTAAAACAAACATTAAAATGAACTATGTGTAAAAATTCTATTTTATAATTAAAAATTAATGTTAACAAACTTAAAAGATTCATGTAATAATTTTTAAGGAATATTGTTAAATTAGAAAGCATGCCTAAAATCATGTACGATATTCTGATATTATATTTTCTCACTCATACAGAGTGTCTATGTAATCTTTGATAATCGATTTAGTTATTGACAGAGAATTTTCGATAAAATTACTTACCACGCGAAGCACCGAGAATGCACGACTGTGGTAGCAAAAAACAAGTCAGCACCAGTGGCCAATTCATCTTCAAATCTGCAATAAAAAAAAGAAACAAAGTTAGACAACATAGTCATTTAAAAGTTATTTATAGCGACGATATCGAAAGACAATATCGATCCAAAACACTTCACACTGTCGAAATGTTGGAAATTCACGCTCGGAAATTGCTATTTTCTGTTTTAATGAAGCTCGACAATTGTCTCCCAATAACTGCTAAAATAGCTTGTACAAAGCAAACAAGCACCGAGCGGCTATATCGGTTTTCTTCTTCGACCACTGCGGCTTATCCCGCCTTATCTCCCACAAAATCATGAGAAAAAACACACCCGGTGCAAATTAATGCGTGCTACACTCATTTCCAAACAACGGCTTGGCACAATTATAGGGGAGCAGCCCCTACATGTAATATTGATACGGAAGAGTGTTCTCCGCTAATCCTTCTTTTGGTCAGTTATAACCCGATACCGATGGACGTGCCCGCGGCTACGTCACGAAGGGAGATGGATCGTTTTCAGCACGATAGAAATTCAGGAGGGATCAATACGCCAGTAATTCTTGTATCGGCCCCGAGAATAAGTAGCCCATTGACCTCTCGGGCACGTTCTGAAATTAGACCAGCCGTGTCGATAAAACGTACTAGACATTCTCGTGTTAAAACATCGTCTCGTGCGGCTAATGTGTGTCCCGATTCAATTTCATCGTAGCTTAGAGTGCTTTCCAATTGTAAAATTACTACTACATTTTCATGCACACGGTGATAGAAGTTGCGTTCAAATTGCCGTAATCATCACGTAACATCACATAACATTACATTCGTATTCAGCCCGAATCGGCTATATAAACTTGTATTTTCTGATAATTACATGTTAATAATCATCGTAGTTATTTATAAATTATAAATAAATTTGGAGAACATTGGATGGCCGGCATATTGTTTTTTATTCAATACACAGGAAGAAAAAGCTATGTTTAATCTAATTCTATCCGAAACTGTGCATAGTGTATACATTCTGTTTCAATTGAATCGTGCACAATGTTACACTTGTGCATTCCTGTGTACGTTTGTGTTAAGATGTATTAAGCAATTGGAAAATACTCTTATTCGCCACGCCATAATAATATTTAGATTGTCCATCTTGCGCTGTTTGTATTCCACGTGTCTGTGTGCAGAATCGAATCATGTTATAATATTTGTAGATCCAAGATCCCACGCCGCGTCCAATAAAAATACGTCGAGTGGCTTAGGGTGGAGACCCTTTATTCGCGTTCATCCAAGTCGTTCAGCGAACGGTCGACACTCTCCGGCAGACGAGCACAAAATCTGGCGAAATCTTATGAGACGGAGTTTGCATTCGAAGCAAATTTTCGAAAGCCGCATTCCACGCATGATGGGAGGGTTCGTCATTGTGTGAAGCAAACAACCTTCTTCTATAATAATAGTTATTCCCATCCCCAGCCAGCTTCCCCAAAGAAGCAAGCTAATGTCTGACAACTGGCTTTTATTGTTTTCATTATTTTAGCTTCGTCAACTTAACCGAGCAACACTAACTTTTCTCGACTCTCTAGCTCGAGCTCGAGTTTACTGACTTACCAAATAAAACCGACAATCCGTATTCATGAATTTTAGTTCTGACGTTATTCACCATGTAAATTAATCCATATAACAAAGAAGCTTGCAATAATATTTGCAATATTATTGAAATATTGTTAGAACGTTGCAACGTTGCTATGATATTGTTGGAACGATCTGTGCTGTATAGAAAATGCGGAGAAAGCAAGAATACGTGATCGATGAAAACGGAAAGCAGTAACCATCAGAATAAAGTGTGTGAAGAAATAAGTTGCCTTCCCCGATCGCGCGTGATAAAATGAATAGATGTGATACGGCGTAAAAGGATACGAGTACCGCGTGATAAAGTATGCGTGTAAATATGAAAATGTATATATGTATTATCACGCGATAAAGGCGCGAGATATATTAATGTCGCCGCGGCATTAAACGCAAATTGCAGCGTCGAATAAATGAATTTACGTTTCCGTGAAGTGTTTTCATTCTTGGCGCGAATGCACTTCCGCCTGTAATTCTTTCGCGTCGATTCGGACGCGAATACATTCGCTTCTTACAATAGCCCTCGATTGGTACAAGTACGTCACAATAGTTTTCAATGTCGCTCTATATGAATATCGCAGTCAATGGGCGCATTCAGCGGAGACGACAATTGAGTAGCACTTGAGCAGTAATGCAACCTGCTTCGCTGAATATCTCAGAGTATATACCGATCGTATTCAATTGCTACTCAACTGTTGTCTCCGTTGAATGCGCCCAGTGTAAACATGAAATGAGATTTGGCCAGCTGTGTTTAGCCTTGCGCGTACAATATGGGTCCGAAATTCTAATATGTAGTGAGCGCGATTGATGACATTAAAATTTTCATGAGTGACACGAAAAATAATAAAATACAGGAATCATAGGAACTTGACGATTTTCAAAATGAAATAAATAATATAAAATATAACACAAGGGAAATATAGATAATTAATTATTTCTTATTATTTAACAATAAAATTTGAGTATGGTATATTTGAGTATATTTGAATCATGATTAGCAGAAGCCATGAAGCAGTTCAATGAGTGCCTCACTGATTTTTATTACGATTGATTTCTACACTTAGACCCAGTAATGAAATTAAAGCAGAAATAAACAAGAAGAACTAATCATATTAAAGAATCAGTACTCACTGAACTGTTTCTGCTGAATACATCCATTATTCAATTAAACTCAGATATGCTAAAATTACATTTCTTGTTGTTATATAATAAGAATTAATATTTAAATTATATTTCATATTACTCATTTCATTCTGAAACTCATCAAGTTTCCATGGCCCATCCTGTGTTAGATAAAGAAGTTCATCCGAAAAAGATTTTTTTCATTAAGAACCCTTCGTCTCAATTAGATCATTCTTCTTTTCAGCTATAGATAAAATATGACACGTTGTAAAGTCAATCATGAAAAACGAAAGCAGGTACACGAGCTCCCTAAGAATCTTGAAAATTCACGGAGCGAATAAAAGCTCATTATAAAGTCGCTCTTACCCTTTATTTTCATCGCTTTTCACACCATGGGGAGTTGATATTCATGAAATTAATTTTTTTCCTTTTATTCGTTAGAAACTTATTATAGAAAATGCTTGTTCTACAAGGTATCAAGAGCAATGGTCTTCTCAATGCAGTTCATATTGTGCTGATTTGTTTCCCCCTTTCTCCATTTAATCTACAAAATACAATTAGCTTCGTAGTTAGCTAATTTGCGTCAGAAAGACTGCCGAATAATCGAGTATTCACTGTAAAATCAAAATCATTAATTAAACGGTAATATTTCATACGTCGGGCGATTAAACATTGTATCCCAGCTTCACCACAAATACGGGAAGCGAGCGTTCTCATTTGTAATTATCAAGGGTAGACAGATGAAATCGCTCTTCATCGCGACGCAGGATTCTCAAATGAAATCCCGAGGTATCTTAGTCGGTATTAACATCGGGAAAACGGGCGTGACGTAAATAAAGAATCCCCGTCAGGGCATTACTTTCCGCTTGCTTCTCACCGTCGGAGATCGGCAAGGGGGTTAGTCCTTTTCTCATCGTACTACGATTTCTCGCGAACACAGAAGGCAACTAATATCCGCGTAGGAGCCTCTATTTTTCTTTATTAGCTCGTCGCGATGTAACAATGCCGCGTCCTGCGCGCACACCGCGCCGGTGTCAATGGAGTTGACTTTTCGCAAACTCGCCAGGCAACCTTTCGCAAACCGAGCTGGGCCGCGTGGATGCGACCGAGCCACATCTGCGGATTCCCGCAGAATATCACCGTCGTCCACGCGAACAAAGGGAAGCAGGAGATAGCGGTAGAGGTCGGTACGAGGGACGCATCGCACGGGATGGATACGGGGTTGGCAGTCGATGGGGAGGAAGGAAAAAGGAGAAGAGGAAGCGAGGTGGAGAGAAGCTCGACGGAAGGATACGAAAGAGGGTGCATCGCCTCGGGCGTCTCTTCGTGCCGGTCTCTTATGTTCTCTACCTCGGTCCTTACCTCTTCCAGCCGCATCGTTGCACCCTCGCTCTCTGCACACCCCTCTCGACTCTCGTCCTCCCTTGGCTGTCCCGAAACTCCTCTAAATAGCCATGTGACGGTACCAGCCACCGTATTACATTCCATACACCAACACCGAACGACAACGCGCGCATCATCAGTGTGTGGCCAAATGCTGACGCACACGTGCTTCGTCGTGTAGCAATACGCGTACGGATCTTAGAAGATTTCTGAGCGAGGGACGCTCAGAAACTAGAGTTCCTGATCCTGATGGCGCCCACGGGCATGTGCGCGAAGAAACGACCTCGTCGTTGCGTCGTGTTTGCGCGTGTGTTTTTGTGCATAGTTACGTTTCCACCCGCCACTCATCCCCGATTTTCAATGTTTTTTTCAGCTATCCCCCCCCCCCTTACGCTGCCAGACAAACACGTAGAGTTGTTGAGTTTTATGATCGCGACGGAAGTATTTCGCGCACGATCATAATTGTCGAACAATTGTTCGCTATCTTCGCGATCATATTCGAAACGTGAGTTTGTGAGAACTTATTCGAAATGACATCCGCGATACATATCCAGTTCGATGAAAATACCGAAAACTCACAAGAGAAACGAATACTTGGAGTATTGTTTCGTTCTATGATCTCTCTCGTGGTCAGTTACTATTTCGCTATAATAATAGCGCAATTATTTCGCAATAATAGCAAAATTATATATTAATATGTTAGAAAGTTACATAGAGCTAACATCTGGTGGTAAATTCAAAGTATGTTCGATTATTGATGCATTATATTCAATTTATTCGAGACCATTATGCAAGCTATACCATTATTTACTTAGTGCAATATTAACTTGCCATCAGGTTACTAATTGCATTAATAATATATTTTTCAATTATGTTGAAAGAACAATTACAAGCATAATATTTGTATACGTTAATTAAGTTTGTTTCTATCAATAATCTAATACCTATAATAGTCGCAGTCTATATTATGGAAACTTATTTTCCCGCGGCGACAAGATCGTCTGGTTTCAAAAATAACTTGTTACAGTAACTCAACATTTTGGAAACATTAATTAAGAACAAACAAATAAATTAAAATATCATTAGATATTAGATTAAATTCAACACAGGAGCTACAATAATTGGAAAATAATATAATCTAAAATTATTACCAATCTGACTTATTTTTAAAC
Organism: Atta cephalotes; assembly: GCF_000143395.1. Classification (NCBI taxonomy): domain Eukaryota; kingdom Metazoa; phylum Arthropoda; class Insecta; order Hymenoptera; family Formicidae; genus Atta; species Atta cephalotes. Next base: position 2,322,546 of record NW_012130105.1, on the reverse strand, counting down.
TTTGTTGTATAAATTTGTGTAATTAATTTTTCATTGGGATGAAATGTGGAATAATTGTATGATATTATTGCAATTAAATATGTTTATTTTCGAAAAGATATCTAAAATTAATTAAACTATTCTGTATAAGATAATGTTATTTATGCAAAAGACATAAATGATGACATAATTATAATTTTATTTAAATGAAACAATTATTATTAATACAATATTATTACGAATTTGACATTTTAGATATCATTACAGAGATATTAACTTTCATACAGACGTTACTGCCACTTACCATGCAATTTTGTGAAAGCAGACGCAACTAACTGCGATTATGTGTTTGTATTTTAATTATTAAACTGATTATAAAAGAAAATTTTTTAAATGTCAAATTTTATCATCATGTGAACATACAAACGGAGAGGAATATTGACGCGATGGTTTAGCAATTTAATGCACGTTATATATTTAAATTGCAAAATGTTTTCAAATTTAAAATATTTGTGGTTCCTAAAGTAAGCCCTTTGTGTATGTGTGTGTGTATGTGTGTGTGTGTGTGTGTGTGTGTGTGTGTGTGTGTGTGTGTAGTGGGTACTTAATCTTCACAGTATATAATATTA
>NW_012130105.1:2319086-2321266 GCF_000143395.1 Atta cephalotes | reverse complement strand
GTTGTATGTGTGTGTGTATGTGTGTGTGTGTGTGTGTGTGTGTGTGTGTGTGTGTGTGTGTATGGGGCTTAAATCTTCACACGTATATAATATTATATTTTATTAATCCTATAGCAGATTTTATAAAAAATGTACGTGACGTACATTTCCATATGTACGTATTACAAATAAATTACACTCCGCTCAAATTCGCAAAAATCTGGACAAATTGATACCATAAGTTCCGCTTCTTTTTCTTTCCCCTTTCTCGTCTTTTCTTTTTTCACGTTGATTCTCGAGGTATTCATTACCGCCCATTGTTCGTACCTAATCTACACTTTAACTATTAAGATGAAACGGTTAATATCTCATGCATTATTCGAAGTTCCACAATGCCGGATGATATTAAGCATTCGATTACATCGTTGAATTTGCCACCCCTGTAAATGCAAACAAATAATTCGATCACGTCGATACGGACATACATGGGACACTTGTGCCCCGGGTCCTTCGAGCACATAGTACTCACCACGTCCATCGCGACTAGTAATCGAATAAAGTGCAACTGTTTACAGGTAATTCTCGTACAACGTTTAACCGGTAATTCGAGCTAATACCACATTAACAAATAATACCATGTCAGCGAGAGAGACAAGGAAGAGAGAGAGGGGAGGAGGGGAGGGGGAAAAGAGGACGAGAATAGAGGCGGAGAACACAAGTGGGCAGAACCATGAGAGAGCGAGTTTAATTTGCAGATAATTACCTCGCCAGCTACTGAGCTCCATTGGAAGCGAATTGTAACAAAACCTTACTGCATCGATCAAAAATTATAGACAGAATATCATCAAATGAATTTATAAAGTGGATTCTGTTTTATTTTCCTTCGCTAATGAAATCGTACGCGATGCAAAACTTCGGATAAAGTTCTTACTTCGTACACAAATTTTTCGCAAAATTTTCATTGTCCTGCACGCAAAATTGACTATATATAGAAGTCACACGCCTGTCGAAATTAATAACTTTTTACTCGGTATTTATGCGATTGATAATTCGGAGCCATGGTTGGATTTCATTAACGATCGAAAAAAAAGTATGATATAGTCCAGTTTCGATCGTGCATTAATTCTAACAGCACTGTACAGTAATAATCTGACGTCACGTTTCGGATCATATCACTGCATCACATTGCATTGGGAATTTATATTGCGTGGCAAACAGCGTGAGATTTTCGCGATGGAATACGTCGTAAAAAATGAATTATAGCTCATGGCTGATGTAATCGCAAAATGCTTGTTTGATACGAAAGTTTCGTAGCTTTATATACTTGCGCTTAATTTTATAATAATATATTATAAAATAATACAATAATATAGCACCTCATATATCTAAAAATAATTCAGTTATATTATTTTCTCAATTATATCACTGCCATCGCATTTCTTCTCTTTCTCTGTTTATACACTTTTAGTGTACATTGTGTTGACTAGAGAGATTCTTTTTTATCCTGAAACATGACTCTTGATGCGAGCATGTAATACTTTATCGTATTCATTCAACGAATACATAGATAGGAGCGAGTTGGAAGTGAAAAATGAATTACGGCTTGCGGCCAATGTAATCGCAAAATGATGTTGGTTTGATACAAAAATTTCATAACTTCACTTGCGTTTAATTTTATAATGATATAATAATAAGGTATTATAATAATAACATAATATTTCGTTTCTCTCATATATCTAAAAATAATTCAATTATACTATCTTTTTCTCAATATTTATATCATTGCTATTTATATTTCTTTCTTTTTCTGTTTATACATTTTCGGTGTACATTGCGTTAAGTGTAGAAATTTTTTTATCCTAAAGCATGATTCTTGATACAAGCATGTACTTTATCCGTACTCATCCAACGAATAGATAAAGGCGAGTTGGAAGTGAGTGTACGTCGTGCCACCATCGATATCATACTCCAACGTATATGCATGATGTACAGATTGAAATCCGCCCATCGATCGAGACGGCGAATTCCACGATACGACCCGGTGGCACGTACGAAAAGACAGGAACGGTGCCGCGAACAGAAATACCAGAGTGCCATGGGAATCCTGCATTTTTTCTCGTTCGATATAGAACATAGTGTGTGTGAGAGAGAGAGAGAGAGAGAGAGAGAGAGAGAGAGAAGAGAAGAAAGGAGACACGACG
>NW_012130105.1:2306472-2316472 GCF_000143395.1 Atta cephalotes | reverse complement strand
TTGTAAAGGAAATTGAGGAACAATATATAAATGTAATATAAACAACAATCTACAGTTACTATAATTTTTTATTCGTAATAATCAAGTTAAGTTTATCAAATATATATAGTTGCTGTATATAGTGATCTGCAAAAATTTATACTTTCCATAAAAATAAATTTATATAAATATAAAATAGTTCAATAAGGTTAACATTTAACAATACAATTTTGTATTTAATTTAAATGAAAATTTTTTCATTTATTCAATTATTTTTAAAAATATGTCTTTTTATTAAAATTATTTTTGATCCATGTTTGAAATCGTCGTTAAAACATTTTTTATTATTTCCAAACATAATGTAGAAAAATTTGCAATTTTTCAATAATTTTTCATTTAATTAAAAAACATTTGTAATACATCCTTAATGTTCGCTAATATATAATATAAATAATTAAGTTTGTGCAATCTAAGTCGTAGAGAATGAGTAATACAAACATATAATAAAGCTCGACCCGTCTTCCCGACGTTTTCTACTGGCATCTCGTGTCGTGGAGAGCGACTGAAGAGAGATTAAGATAATATCTGAATCTTATGTCTCATTCTTCCAGCTTCCTTTAATCTCGGTTTAAACTGCACGGCTTTCTGTTAAAACACTCGATTTCAGAGCCTTAAGCTCTTTTAATCCATAAGAGAACATTACTCGTCGATTAATTGCATTAAATGCTTAATACTTTTCTCCCTAAAGTCTGTTAAATACTTTGGTACTTAGGCAAAAATTCGATCCGATAAGACTTTAAAAAGCCAAGCATGTGCAGCGCGTTTTTGGAGTGAATTCACCGAGATGAACATTAAGCTTCATTCATTATCGCTTGATTAATAAATCATCGTTTAATCATAATTTCTTTTTAGACTTCGCGCGGTAAACTTTTATATCGTGCAAACTCGGCTCTCTTAAATATATTTAAAAATATAAAATATCGATAAGAATGTTAAAGTTATATAAAAAATATGTCTCTATCTATTATGTTATCAATATGTTGATATCAGAATTATTTTTAATATACAGTCTTGACTATAAGTACAAAACACTTTCAAATTATTTCTCTCAAAAGAGTATTGGCGATAATAAAGGCCATCGGACGACTAATAAAATATTAAAATTGTTATAAAAATAAATATTATCTTTCAGTGAAATTTTTTAATTGATTTTCCGATAAATATGGAACATTTACGTCAACTTTTGAGGTGCTTTTTACAGAAAAGGCTGTAGTAAATCTAAACATGGTTTAGTTTATCTAAACGTGTAAACTCTGCACACGATACTTGAAAAACTTCGATTACCGTGAGCTCAATATTTTTGTATTAGATTTTTTGATACTATAAGCACCAAAATAAACTATTAAAATATCATATAACGATTGCACAACGTTGTAATATGGTAACAATAATAACAAACAGTAATAATAAAACAATCGCAAATGAAGCTAAACGCATTTTGTTTCAGTCATATCATCGAATTTAACCCAAAACGTTGGACTGTTTCTGAATGTTATTATATCGAATGCATTAAAACAAAAAGCACTGTCTGTATAATATTTATTCGATATCGATGAAAATCCATAAAATAACGGATCTCATCTGTTTGGTTTTCGTAAATGGTTTAAATGTCGCCATGCATTGAATATTGTACAAAAAATTTTAAACATTTCAAGTAAATGTACAATAATATTCCGAGACGAACTGTTTTGATTGAAATAAAATTGTCTCTCATAAGCACCCAATAGAAATTTTAATTCTACTATCTTAATATTTTAATTAGTAGTTAGAAAAAAGAGTAAATCTACGGATTTGTAAGGATTAGATTTTCATATAATTAATTGAGTTACACATTATCGGAGATCAATTGCAAATTTGCAACAATCTCGATACATATTTTCCATTTAATTATCTAGAACACGAGCTTTAATTCACGAACTGCCGCGTTTAAGTCGCGCGAAAGTGCGCGGTGTGTTTCGCGGGATATTTTTACATGTGCCTGAAGTTTCCTACGTGGCTCGATTTGTCAACCGGAACTTTCGCGCGTCCTTTTATACCTTTATTCGCCATTGTACTCGTTTTGTTGCACGACGCTTTGTATTCACGTAGCGTGCTATGCACACGAAACAAATCAGAGCGGCGCTAATGCGCGCCGAAGGTTCACGAATTTTTCTGTCGCACGTAGAGAGCGACTCTTTCTCTCTGTGGATAAAAATTGGTAGAGCTCGAAAGATCCAGAAATGTGTTGTACGTAGGCGAACGCCACGCCGCCGCCGCCAGTACTCGCGTACGTAGCCCGAGATAATGGCTTCGGCAATGATTTATTACCAACGTAGCCATTGTAATGCTCCGAATTACCGTTAACTCGTACAACCATCTGCCCACGAACGTTCTCCCATATAACTCTCGCGTAGCGAGCGTATTTGCCAATAAAAATAAAGCATAGGAGTTAAGCTAGACTAATCTGTTGTAAACTTGATTTTTATGTCTCTTAAATTAATGTAATAGCGCCAGATAATCGAGATACATAAAATAACCATTTAAAAAGTCTACGCATAGAATTAAATTGCCTGCTGGAAAAGATAAGAGGCATCGTGAGTTTCTTTTTCTGTGTACCTTTCTTGTGTCTCCTCTTGTCTCTCTCTCCTCTACACAATTTCGATCTTGCACACCATGCACATATGTACCCACGTATACATTATAGATTCTGCAGTCAACGGGTTAACAATACCGTACTCTGACAAGAGCGATACATCGATGCAAAGATAAGGTTGACCGGTGGAGTGATTTATTATCGCCGTCGTTCCATCGCAATAAATCGATTCACCATTGACGAATAATCGTAAGCACTTCGCCCGGCGTCACGAGAGTCGAGCGAACAAAGGAACAAGAGACCCGGCCCTCCAGCTTCGCTGGAAAATCGTAATTGAGCGCCAGAGACCTCATCGCCGGTATCCGTATTGGTATCAATTATCGCGCGGTATTCGTGCAAGGAAATTATCGTGCGACGGATAATAATTAATTTGCTGAAAGTGCGTATCGATCCGCCGATTTATATTCGCGATACGCGAGTTACAATGAAGTAACGGATTGGAGAAACTTCCTTTATGTTTCGCGCTATATGCGCAAACGCCAATGCGAAATTGGAGTATTATGGAGCCCGGCCTAGCGCATAATTATTCCTGCGCGGCACGTCATGATGCAGCAATTGAATAGCAATCGAATTGCGCCGGGATTACATGACCTGTGTATTAAACGTATCGGCAAAATAGAGAGAACCGACAGCCGGAACTTCGCCGGCGCGACATTTATTCGGTTAAAATACAACTGCGCGAATGGGGAGGGCTTTTACATAGCTCCATTTAGCACGAGCGTTCTATTTAACATACAAAGCAGCGATAAACTGATCGCTGATAGTTCTTATTTCTATACCGGAGATTATATATTCGATACATTCATTTGATACACGACAGCGATACACGCGAGTAAATGAGCGCGTCCTGACGCGAAATCAGAATTTCAAAGAGACAAGTGTAGGAAAAGAGTTTTAAATCAAGGATGAAGTGTCGCACTGAAGAAAGTTCGTGACGCAATCGTGTACAAGATATAATGCGAGCGTGCGGGGAACAGTTAATCAAAGAATTAATCAATCGTGTCACGAATTGATCAATGTCGGACGCGGTATATTCTCGTTGCAGACAGAAGAGCCTGTCTGATCGATGTGAACTAATTTGCCGTGTCTCCCAACGTGACAGACCTGAGAGTCTATCTCCAGTCTATCTCCAAGTAATACCAGGATTAAGGATGAGCAACTTTGGAACGAGGTGCAAGCTCGGGAAACTTCCTTCTGTCTTGGTTTTACGTTTGTCACGTCGCACGAATTCAAGAAAATATATGTGGTTGACGTGAGAAATGAGAAAATTGGCGATTGCCGTATCCGGCCTTCTATATATATATATATATATATATATTTCAGCGATCAAGAGCGCGGTGTCGAGTAGTAACGTAAACGGCGCCGCGGGACTCATCGGTGTCGCTCGTAAAAATCGAATAAAATTATTCATCCTCGCACGCGATAGCATCGATGTCAAACCGTCTCGATCGATGCAATATAATCTAATGACACGTTTCGCAACTTAGGCTCCACGATTTTCTTATGGTAAAAAGTGGCGAAAAAGAAAGAATCTATGAATATCAAATTCATACAATAGAAAGAACAGTTTTGTTGAAGTACTATCTAAAAATTTTACAAGATATAGATTTAACAATTAAATACATAAGAGAAAGGCTACGAATCAACATTGGTAGGTGCTTACAATTAATCAATGTTAATCTTGATACATGAAAATACAAATGTTTCGACCTATAATCAAGTCATTTTCAGTGTGAAACATTAAAATTAAAATAAAAATAGAAATAGCAATAAAGCTAAAGGAGATGACATAATAAATGTCATTTACACAAAATAGTTAAATAATTTAAATGTAAAAGTGATTAGAGATGTCATCATAAATGTTTTGCGGCTTCGCATACCATTTTTATAGACCGAGTACTTAACATTAAAAGAGATCTTGTACTAAGCAACATAATTGTACTGTTGTTATTCATATGTTTCTTATAGACCTCATGACTATTTATGTTACAAATGTATAACCAGAATCACCGTCGTATCCTGATAAATTGACGTCGATTATCGTCGCAACTTTGTATGCTATCGATCAGTTGCCCACTCAAACAACGATTCTAATCGGTTCACACATGTAGTACATTTTTCTTAGAAACTGCTTGCTTAATTTGTAATGTCTCTCAGAAGTACAATAACAACAATCTATATAGATTAAAAAATAATCTTATTAAATCATTTAAATAATTAGCAATCTGAAGCATGATGAGCCATGCTGTAAAAAAGTGTTAACATTCCAGCAACTAGTTTGAGCATCTTACCATCAAAATATACTCTCTAAATCTGAATCAGTGGATAATCACTAATTACTCAATGGCATATTTAGCATTGATAATCAGTAAAGTCCAACTAAAAAAGGAAGAATGTTTGAGCATTATATAACTAAAATACTGACATTTTCACGTTAATTTCAATCTTCCAATTCTTCATATTCATTGAATTTAAGCATTGAAACGAGGTTAGTTAGATCATATAATAAAGATTAGCTAGACTAGATTATGGATCTCATATTTTTAATTCACTGACCAGTGATGATATTTGGCACTGATAGTGATTATCCACTGATTCAGATTTAGAAAGTAATTGTATTTTGATGGTCCGACAAAATTATTTTCAAATCTACCCAGCTAAATTTTAAGACACAGTTCAGCGAAATCGTCCTTTCTGTGTAGTGCTTTTCGGTAAGTGGACACAATCTGTACGCGAAAGGCAGCATCTATAGATAGACACAAGCGGATAAACACATAAGCATGTCACACGGATGAAGAAACGTACCCGCAGAATTATTCCCGTAACCGATCGCATCTGCCAAATTACCGGTCTTCCGCGTCGTGGCCGAGAAGCATTCATTATCATCCTGTATGTTATCGCACGTACGTACGTACGCACTACGCAGTGTCCTAACGTGCGAGGATAATTGATCAAGATATTTATTGACGACGAGAGCGAGACGCTGTGCGAAAGGGTAATTCGGCCACGCGTTCAAGAGAATGCTCTCTATTCACGCATGCACAACACACTCGGCAGTGGACACCGTTGGAGAGCGTGTGAAGGGTGAGTGAAAGTGATGTGTTGTTCGTGCACGATCGACGCAAGGGACGTTTACCCACTCGCTCTCATGTATTTCTCTTCTGTGTGTGTTGCTCAATACTATCGTAAATACAGTCCACACGTCTATGTTGATTCGCAGACATATTCGCATTCTCTGATCGTAGCGATGTTGCTGTAGTCACGTGTTCACATGGAGACGCTTCTCTACTCCGAGCGATAAACGTTGCGCGCGCGCGAGAGTCGATGAGGAGACGACTCCCGATGATGGGGATTCGTGGGAATACGGGATAAACGGAGAATCGGCGAGGAACACAAAGCCCTCTCATGCGCACAAAGCGAGAAGAGGATCGGCAGAGAGTAGCCAGCCGGCAGAGCGAGAGTGTAGGACAGCTCGTGTTCATAACGCGACCCCGTATCGACTGATCCAATTTGACTCCCTCTGACACGGTGTACACTGTGGGGTGTACCTATATCCGCGATAACGCCTAATCCCTAATGTCCGACCTAAGCCTTTGGACAGGCGATTCAACCCGGCAGTTTACCGCGGCGAAAACTTCCACCGGCGTATGTAGGTCGATCTTTTACTCGATGATGATATTCTGATCACGAAACGTGCATTGAAATTTTAATGCATCACGATGGGTCGGAGACGGTTTATATACGGTTTGCTAATAAATCATCGACAGAATTATTCTTTCTCTTGCGGGAGTGCATGATTAAATCAGTAAATTATTCATGGGTTAAGAGATAAATTTCGAATCGTAAAATTTCAATGAAAGAAATTAATAAATACAAAGATTTTTTGCGAGAATTAATACAAAAATAGATCAAGTGTTATTATTGACTGTTTCTTTTTTTTTAAGTTAATTTCTTATGTAAAAGAGGAATAATCTTAGATACTTGCAACTTGACGTAAAAAAATAGAGTTCAACAGAGAAAAACATCTGTTCTCGGGAGTTATTATATAATATAGCAAAAAAAAATATAATAATTAAACACTTAACACTCGATTATCAACTGATTCTGAATTTTTTATTTTCCAATAATTATTTTTTTTATTGATGAAATATTTAGTTTTTCAATTAAATGTAAATACTTATTGCAATCAACACCAATCTTTCATATGTATAAAGTTTTGATTACGCAGAAAAAACACAAAAAAAATATAAAGTTTTTGTTACACAGAAAAAACGATTTTTCTGTAGAATCTAAAAATTTGAATACAGATCTGAAAATAATTTTGTTGAACCATAAAAATAATTACGCAAAAAAATTCAAACATGATGAGCAATGCTGTCAAAAGTTTTGATATTTTAGCAACTAATTTAAGCGTCTTACGTAATTATTTTGATGGTTCAATAAAATTATTTTTAGATCTGTATTTAGCTAAATTTTTAGATTTTTTAGTAAAATCTTTCTGTATATTATTCAAAAAAACAAACATTTCTATCCCTTGCTTTGGATCATCCTTCTTCTTCAAGTGCCATACATTATGTCAGTGCGTAGGCGCCTCCCTTTCATATACTCGTACATTAATCGTACACAATGTGTATGGGAACCTTCAGTTTAAGCGCCGATTCTGAACGACAATTTTTGAGGGAGGTGAACAAGTGTACTACTCGGTGGTTTGCCATTGCCTTTCGAGAGGAACTACGAGCATATACGAAAATTTTTCGGTTCTGCCGAGGATCTCTACTAGTATAGCAGAATAGTACGCTATCTGCTATATATCATATTTGTGCTCATATAATCATCCTTAGTAATTGAAATGAAATAGTACACAATTAACATAGAAATGGAAGCTAAATATTTAACTTTTAAGACTTTATAAGTATACACAAACAACTGGTGTTTATTCTTATAGGTATTCAGTTGATTAATTTTTTCTAAAATCTTTTTCTTCTTTCGATTTGGTTCTTCATCATTTTGTTTTTATAATAATCTATTTGCTCGATTCTTTTACTGGACAAGAAACATTGGTACTTCTACACTAAAAAAAAAAAGATTGGCTGCTGCAGCAAATTATTAGTAATAAAATATGGCATAGTATTTTTAATTGGTTGCAGCAGCCTTTTTGCAACTTTTGGTTGCGTTAGCCTACCGGAATTTTATACTGACATTGCAGATAGACTAACGCAACCAAAAATTGGCTGCTGCAACCATTTAAAAATACTATGCCATATATTTTACTACTAATAATTTACTACAGCAGCCAATCTTTTTTTTCAGTGTATTGAAGCTTAAAAATTCTTCTCTGAGAAATCGACTGATTCCACGAGTTTCTTTTAACATGGCGTATTCCAACACGCCCAAAAATCGGTATATGAAACAAAATACCTCGTAAAATGCCGCGTTACCCGAAATGGATGCGAGAAGATGTATGCGAGCGAGTGGCTTCTGCGGTGCGACGCGCGGGAGACACTGATTTGTGGCACACGTGTTCGCGTTTCTCAGCGAATTAACGCCCGGGGTTTTGGCACGAAAGTATTTGCAAATGTTTGCGTGCAGCACAAAGCTGCTTCTTTCTCGAAATGATACCAGCCTGAGAACGACCCGGCGCGAGCAACGAAGCGGCACAGAGAGCTTTTGAGGGTGTACAAATGATATCAATATGTATCCATTAAGCCCTCCCTCCCTCCCTTCCTACCTCCCTCGTCATTCTATCACCTACCGCTCAACCATCTTCTGGTCGAAGTAATGTTTTGGGGTTGCGGTTGCCATGCGACCAGGTTACGCTCCGCCGGAACGACGGGACGGAAGTAATCGCGATCGACCAGACAACACTTACAACCTTCTTGTATCCATTACCCCTGTTTCCTTCTCCTCGATATCGCGCCTCGGTTACTAACGTGAACCTATCCCCCTTGGCCAAAGATCATCCCCTAATGAGAATTACTTCGTTCCTGATCTCGCGCGTAATCCCTATTTTTTCCGCCGAGTCTTACTATCGATCTTCATCCACGAAATCCGACGATAGTTCTCCGACCGTCGATTTGTCTCAACTTAATTTTGTCACATGTGCACGGCGGCACATCAGATCGACGACGTCGCTCCTCCGTCTGTCGCCGATAAAGTTTCATTCGGAGGGCAAGATTGATCGTTCCTTCGACGCGTCGTGCTTCGACGATTCTTGCGACGTTTTCCGCCCCCCCGCGATCAACGCAACGGAAAAAACGGTATATCGACTTTTCATATGCTAAACACACATTTTTCCATTACAAACGGAAAAGATTGTTCCGCATAACAAACAATGCAATTGTTTATATTTCAAATTTGGTTCTTTTTTTTAAACAGCTCGCATATACTCTTGGCATTCGCCGAACCACTTTGTCATCTCTTTGTTCGAGAGTTTCCGTACTGAATGCATTTTTAGCTCCAAAACCAAATGAACTGCGCGCCGAGTTTAAACATTTGTTTCATACAGCCTGTCAGTATATTTCGGATATTTTCATTTTATATGCTTTCAAACGAGGCACTGTTATTTTCATGTTGTTTCACGCAGTGTTTTTTAACATTTATAGCTCCAAGGCATCATAGGCAGTCACAGCGTTCGCGGTTATGAATTGATAAAATGTCATTTTCACAGACATTGTTTGCCACTGTTAGCATCGAAGAAATTTGAAATGGTTTTTACGCATACATATAAAAATAATACGATCTGCTGTTTGTACGGTCCGATGTACGAAGCCCATGCTTTTTCAGGGCTGTAAAGCTTAATTATGCAAAACTATATCAAAATAAAAAGGGCATAACGTAACATGGACATGGCAACGTAAAAGTTAGATTTTGCGGTAAAAAGCTTTGCGTATCTGTAGATTAATGATTGTAACTTCCAGTAGTAAATAACTGACTGTTAATGAAGATGCACGTGGAGGGGTAGTAGCTTTGTTCGCACGCATAAATTTGCTAATGCAAACGCAATTATCTTGGATTCGATCGCGCGCTTTATGCTTCAATTACGTTAATTCGGAACGCATCGGAGTACTGGCTGACACAAAAAGGTAAGAGGGAATAACGCGTAAACTTGCAAATTTGCAATCGGTAGCGACACATCCCTCGACAGGAAGATTAAGTATTTTCTTCGCTCGTAACACTTATCATTTTGAACGCAGGATACTAAAAAATGAGTAGATGATAATTGCTGTCAAACCAAGAGTAAGAAAGAGAGAAAGAAAATGAATGAGTGTGAGAGAGAGAGAGAGAGAGAGAGAGAGGAGGGAGGAAGAAGGAAGGAAGAACGACGAAGAG
>NW_012130105.1:2302883-2305806 GCF_000143395.1 Atta cephalotes | reverse complement strand
GAGAGAGAGAGAGAGAGAGAGAGAGAGAGAGGGGAGGAAGAAGGAAAGGAGAAAGCCGAAGAGCTTCGCCGCGCGGTTATGCAAAAGCAGGCCGCAGGAGTTCACGAGCGCGGGTTCAAGCCCCCCCTAAGCTTTTAGCGAAATTGCTTTTACTAACTGATTACATAACGTAATAAAGGTTATTTTTACGTGGATCCGTTCCACGATCTGGGAAGCTCGCCCAGAGGCGATGTGTCATTGGCGCAGGAAACCTACACTTCAATAAGAAACGCTAAATCTCTTTTTTTCTTCACTTGTTTCTCACCAAGTAAAGCATCGCGAATTTACCCAAACAGTTTTCTTAGATTTAGAACAAAAATAGAACAATATATAAAAAAGATTTCACACTATTGCCAAATGTGAGAATATAAGTCTTTTTTTTCGGTTAATCGTAGGTATCCCTTCAACATACACACGCAACATACACACGGAAAGGACGATTTGGTAGAAGTATTTAAAAATTTAACCATATACAGAGATCCAAAAATAATTTTGCTGGTCCATTAAGATAATTATGTAAAACGCTTAACTAATTGCTAGAACGTCAAAACTTTTTTGCAGCATATTGCTCATTGCGCTTAAAATTCCTACATATTTTGATGGTCCAACAAAATTATTTGAATCTATATCTAGTTAAATTTTTAGATCCTTCAGTAAAATCCTTTTTTCCAAGTACATTTCTCTCATCACTTCGTTTAGAAAACACAACGACGAAAAATGACATGTGAGCAAGTACATGGCTGCTCGGTGTGGCGACATTATTAATTTAACAAGAGGGGCTATCGTAATCCAAGCCACGAAGCGTTGGACCACGCCGTTTGCGTGGTCATTAGGCACACAACGAGTACGGATCGATCGAGCCGCTCCGCCGTGTACACCGGCCGCAATTACTCGACCGTTATATTAGGTAGACTGTCCTGATAGATTACTCGACAAACCGCGTAGCCGTGCCTTTCAAGATTTAATAGTGATTTATGAGCCGCCGCGCCGATCCGAGCTCTTTGCCTTTCTCGCATTCTCGCGCGCGTTCATTCGCTCTCTACGTCATATCCTCATTATTTCTTCTTCGGACGAATGCGGATGAAGCTATTAACGCGATCTAATTCGCAGGCTAATTTCAATCAAAGAATTCACCAAAATGACGCGTTTACTAGAAAAAAAAAAGGCTAAGGAAAGTAACGACCGCGCAATCGAGATCGATCCAGTTCGAAAGTATAGACATTAATCAAGCCGCGCGATTTAACGCTGTTCGATAACACGTCTTTTCCCTACAAAGTTCATCGAAGCTCTATCGATGCATAAATCTTCGCTTACTCCTCGCAAAAACTCGTGACGAAATATAAAAGCGAAGAAAAGTTATCTTGTGATGACGCGGCCTCTTACAAGAACAAATAACGATATAATGATATTCCGAAGTTTACCGTGCTGGCAATCATGTTAGGAACCTAATCCAATAATAGTCGAGCTGCGCGAGACAAGAAATTACAAGACCGCCACGTCAGGAAGATTTGTGTCTAAATCCCGGCGAACGTCGACAAAACAACGCGCGATGGCGTAATTCCGTCTACCCTTTAGATGACGATGCTGCCAGGCGTCTTCTACGGTAAGTATAGGGAGATGTGAATCGCTATGACGCAGGGAGAGAACGCAGAAGAATAAGAATATACGAAGTGACACGAGTGAATCACGACGTCGCATTACGCCCACCGTCGCAAAAATCCATTCGTTCGTTGGAAAAATTGTCACGTGCAATTTACCGGAAGTGAATAGCAAAGTGCTGAATCGCGCCAAAGCGACGAGCTCCTTTCGCGCGTGGCGCGTTCCTTGCATCTATGTTTACAACAATTACTTACTGTCTTTGACTCTTCCATTGCTACAAATGCTCGAACACACTCAGAGATCCGTTTTCTAGAAATGTTAAATCAATATTTGACACACGCGAGTGTATTAATTTATCATGTATGTCAGAATAAATACGCCGATACATTTGCATTTCATTTGTATAATATAATCTTCGATTGTATACCTACACGTGGACTGTATCCGTATTTTTCTTATATAACAATGCTTTGACCTGAAATGAAAATGTCGCTATTTATATACGCAAAATGTAGAAACAAAAATATATCTATATTCGTTTTTAATTTGACAGTTAGATTTTAATTAGTTAAAATTCATGAATTTTAATTATTTTTAGTATAAAATGATGGATGTATATTTTTAATGTATGTATTTTAAATACTTTTTGATGTATATTATTGATTCTTGATTCTTTAAATAATCGAAACGCAATATTTAGAATTGTCACAAATTTCTCATCCTAAAATTCTATAACTTTCTCTGATTTCCAGACAAAATTTCATGATTTTCCCTGATGAATTCAATAATATCTATCTCAAATAATAAGGCTTAAGAGAAATATGGGTCATCTGCAGAGTAACGAATAAATAGTAATAAATTTCAATAATATAAAAATTTTTTTTATTTTTGTTCTGATTTAGAAACCAAACATTTTGTTGAGAGAGCAATTTAATGTAACAATGTTAAATTATTACTAATATTGTTAACACTACTTGCATTTAATTGTTATGTTAGTATTCCAAAACTGTATAGGTGTGACGCATATTAAATTTTTTTTTAATAAAAAATTTTAATTTTCTAGAAAATTTTGCAAAATTCTCTGACTTTTCCCTAATTTCCCTGATTTCCAGTTTTATGGCAACCCTGATTATGATATCATATGAGGTTGGCGTTAGCAGTCTATGTGTATACGGCCGGAGGTTCGTATATGTCAAGAAAAATGCATCGTCATGCTAAAATTTGCCAGAAACAAGTTGGGAAAAAGAGAGAGAGAGAGAGAGAGAGAGAGAGAGAGAGAGAGAGA
>NW_012130105.1:2294755-2298785 GCF_000143395.1 Atta cephalotes | reverse complement strand
TTATTCTATTAATACTAAAGTACCAAAAAAAAATTTTTTGCCTCGGTTATTAGAATTAAGACTGCTATTACAAGGAGTAACTTTGAACAGTTAGTCTTTTGTCTCGTTGATAATGAATCGACTATATACGCTGTTTGAAACAAAAAAATAAAAAGTTATAGTAGTAAAAAATGAATATACTTGTAGCTATAGCTACATAGAGGACGTAGAGAAATTACAAAATCGCAAAAAGTAACAAAATGTCAGACATGTGAATCTTTTTTTTAATTGATCCTTTTTTGTTACAAAAAAGTTGAATAAAATTGTGAAATTTTTATTAATTAAAAAACGGCTATATTCGGCGATAGAGGTAAGTTTTCTGAATAAAATACAATTTACACAAGTCAATTGGTCAAGTAGATTTTTTTATTTACTGTCAATCAGGTTGAAAAATATGATTTTGAGAAAAACGATTTTGAAGTTTTACTTTCAGATTACTATATATATATATGTTAACTGCACAAATTAAAAAATTTAAATTACTCTTATTCGGCAATCCTCGGACCATATAATAACTCTTCATATCTAAAAACACTTCTTCGTCGATGCCAGAAACAGTTCTAGCGCATCGTCGTACAAAAACTGCTCCACGAAAACTGCTATATCTCCATCAATTTTCGGAATATCTCTTTAAAACTTGGCATAAGTATTCTCGACATATCTTTCAAAATATTAAAAAAATTAAAAAATCAATTTTTCTAAATTTTATCCTGTTTATATCTCTTAAAATATTGCACGTTCTTTGAACGTTGATATGACAAATTAGATTTTGTATCTCTTATCTTTTATCACATTAAAATTTATCACATTAAAATTTACACACACATATATGAGTGTAGCTAGGATTTTGTTTAGGCAGAAGCCAAATTAGAGTTGAGATTTTTTAATCTGGGAGGGGGAGGGGAGGGATAGTCGAGTAGGACAATTAAATTTGTTTGGTTTTATATTATTATTTTTAATTAATTAATTAATTTTTAATTTTTAATTTTAATTTAATTAGCAAGTAAATCACAAAATGATAAATATATTTAATTTACTAATTTATTTTTCTGTTAAAATTATCACTTATTTTTCTCTCAAATTCTGAACTTAATTCTTCGAATGTAAACAATTTAAATTTATGACACTAGCTGTCTTAGATTTTCAGAAAATCTTTCTATAACTTTCACCTTCAATTTTTTCTTCTTTTCCAAAATTAATTTTCTTGTGAATACTCATTAAACATAGTTCGTAGATGTGTTAATTTTTTTATTTTTTTTAAGATTTAGAAAGGCCGCATGCATCCAAAAATAATAAATAAATAGTAAATATTTATATTCAATTCTTTCGTTACTGTAGCTACAGTCATCCGCTACAAAACAACTTTCGTGTACTACAGTCACTTGACACATAGCATACATATTTTGTAAGATAATATCATCATTTGCTATAACGACATAACTAAAAAATTGATTTTTTTTTTAGTTGCTTGCAAAAAAAGAATAAAGAAAAAAAGAAAAAACAATTATTAAAAAATATATCTTAATTTCTCTACAATCAGTTATTACATTACTACATATATTACATATATATTACATATATAAATCATCATTACATATATAAATTTAAAATTAATATTACAAAATTTTATTGATTTAAAACATGTAACTCATTTTCTGGGAAACTTTGTTTTTTTTAGTTGTGTCGTTATTACAGTGAATGAGCAATATAATATCATATATATCTTACTAACATTGTAATACTTGAGAGGATTTATTTTGTGCTCGATGTTCTTTTCTTATTATAAAAAATAATAATATATTAGACAAATGATTTAGGCATAATTTACTTTAAAGCACGAGGCTCGTACAAGCCTATCATGTAATGCGTTTCGGGGCAGAAACATTTCGTTATATATACGAGAGGATTAAATGTAATTATATTTAATATGTCACAAGATAAATTTAATTTTTCAGATTTTGTGCTTTGAAGAATTACAATGGAATAAACTTCGATGATTCACGAGTGTGTTGAATCTAGGGCAAATGTAACAAAACATAACTACCGCAAGATATCGACACGATGCGACACGGCTCGAGATGGTTGCAAATTGAAGAAAGCAATATCAGAGCAGTGCGGCGCCCGCCTTTAATACCCCTCAGTCAGCTATCCCAAGGAACCCTCGCAGGCCGGTTAATACGGAATCAGCTGCCGGAAAGGAATGGAACCCATTTCAGTAGGCCGAGACTGGTACTCGCCCACCTGGCAATATTTCAGGCGATCTATTCGTTCGAGAGAGAAGATTCACTCTTTGTCGGCGACGATGGTACCGACAGTTCAGTTTCGACAATTAAAAGTGATAAAATCAACAAAGGTCTTATCTTGCATAGCATTCAGCACTTTAACAATCATGCAAACTTTGATCAAGATGTAAACTTTATACAGAAAGAATGATTTCCTTCAAATATTTAAAAGTTTAACTTTATACATTGAAAAACAATTTACTAAATTTTAATACGTATTTCTTTGACTAGTACGAACTAAACATTTACTTCCAATAAATTAATATTTACTCAAAAATAAAGGAATAATAATTTTTTTAAATTAATTATTCTTGTATCAAATAAATATATATTTACATTTAGTAAATATTTACTTATAATCCAAATAAATTTATTTATATCTAAATAAATATTTTTTTAAATTTAAAATCTTTTTCAGTGTTAAAATTTCAAGGTAGTTTCGTTTGGATCATCAAAAATAATTATATAAGACGCTTAAACTGATTGCTACAATGTTAAAACTTATTGCAGTATTGTTATTAACTCTTAAACGTTCTACATAATTATTTTGTTTCTTCAAATTATTTTCAGATTTATCTGACTAAATCTAACTAAATTTTTAGATTTGAATAAAATTTGCAGCTTTTTAAATAAGGACTGAATGGCTAAATTGAAATATTTAAAAGAAGGTACTGAATTTTTCTTCTACTAGATCAATAAGAATATTATATGGAAAAATTTTGCCAAAGTATATAAAAATTTAATTAGATAGATCTAAAAATAACTTTGTTGTACCTTCAAAATTATTATGTAGGACATTGACATAATGCTGTAAAAAGTATGGACATTTTAGCAATCAATGTCCTACATAATTATTTTGATCCAAATTTATTCTCAAATCTGTATCCATAAATAAATTTTTAAATATTTTAGCAAAATTATCAATAAGACTACTAAAATATTTAGCAGTCTTCAGTATAAAAGCAAAAAAAAAAACAATTTTCAAATAAACTAAAACTAAAACAAGATAATTATGTAAACAAAATCAAATATCCGGTATTTAATGAATTCGATGCAGCTTAAACAAGCATGATCAGAATTTCCCGATAATTTTGGAGCAGTTTATTTCTTGTAGATAAAAGCGACCCCGCGCGCACATTTCCGACAAAAGTTGAAGATTTCAGCAAACCGCTTAAAACTCCGAGAGAAAACGGGGCGAGAGGGGTGAGAGCTTCATTAAGGATTTCGTACTTCGGCAGTGCGCATTTCCGGTGTCGGTACCGGGGAAATGCAGATTAACAAGGAGGAAAACAAGAGAAAGATATTAAGCTGGGTACTTTTCGTTGTTTCCCAGCGCGCTGCCGTGTCTTATTTTCCCGGGTCGTGTCTATCCCGACAAAAGGACGCCCGGATAATTACGTAGCGGTAGCTACGGTAGTAACGGCTCTCCCGCTGTCTCTCTTGCAGCGGCGTCAGGAAGTCAACGGGTATTCATTAGCAAGAAGAACAACAAGTCGCGACGAAGTCGCGTCTTCCGTGTGCCACGTTTCCTGGATTATACGTCTCCATCACTCGCATAACTTTACTGCTGCTTAGGCACTAACGCGACAAAACATCTCGTGACAGGAGAGAGAGAGGGGGGAAAGGGAGGGAGGGAGGGAGGGAGGGAGGGAGGGAGGGAGAGAGAGAGAGAGAGAGAGAGAGAGAGAGAGAGAGAGAGAGAGAGAGAG
>NW_012130105.1:2286711-2293382 GCF_000143395.1 Atta cephalotes | reverse complement strand
AGAGAGAGAGAGAGAGAGAGAGAGAGAGAGAGAGAGTATGTGTGTGTGTTGTGTGTGTGTGTGTGTTGTGTGCTCTCGTGCCTTATGCTGGAGATCGTAGAAGAAAGACGAGAAAGAGATGGGAGAGGAAAAGGAGGAGAAGGAAAAAGGGTTGGCGAAGCTAAAGAGAAAACTTTTAATTGTGAGGCCCTTTTGAGATTACAAGGGACTTCAGAGTATTAACCCAGCACGATACTCGATACAACATTCGCTTCGAGGAGGATGCTAGGTACATTAAAAAATTTTTACGATCTACCATAGTGTCCCCGAGATGACTAGGGGTTTCTTTGGGCACTTAATAAATCAATTTTAAGAGGCTCTCGGGTAAACTGATCTCGTTTATTATGTTATAACATTCTGATGCTTTAATAAAGAGTAATAATAATTTTCCAGGTATTAACTTAGGACAAAGAATTCAAAATATTTCGAAATATGGAAAATGCAATCGTGTTCTAGAATAATAGAACGATTTAACAGAATTCTCGTGAAAATACATCAGTTACTCTTAATCTGATCTATCGAAGATTTAATTAGAAACTCGCGCCGTCATAATTACGCTTTGTACCGTAACGAATAAACGAATGAATGGACGTTATATTAATTAGTCACATAGAATAACAAATCTCACAGAGTCGACCATCTCGTAAGATTATGCTTCTTGAATTATCTTTATCGCTCGCGGGAATTTACGTTCTCTCCCGCTATATTCTGTGACAACTATCTCTCATGAAGACAGAATGACGGAAGAAAGAGACGGAGATAACAGGAATAAGTACAAGGGAGAAACTTTTAATTGGTTTTAAAAAACGAGCCAGGAGCTGACATTTAAAACAATCTATGAGCTCGCATGAGTTAGCATCCATTTTGTGAAAATGAAATAATAAATTTATTTTAAATTCATCAAGCTAGCAATACGGACCTCTCCTGTCCAGATTTTATAGATTCCAGAAATTGACATTTGATTGATTCTTTGATGTAATTTTTGCATAATATAAAAAGCAAGTTACTTAAAAATTTTTAATTTTATTTGTTAATATAACAACGATTTTGCATCTTATATTTTGTATCTATCTTATGTAACATTTGTGCCAAAACAAAACTATTAATTTTAAAATGGTTTGCGCATTTCATTAATTCAATCTTTCAATGTAATCGTTTACGATTAAAGCTCAACATCATAGTGAAGAATTTATATAAACAGATTTTTATTTACATCATAGCGCAACAATGGAATAGTCATCGTACTGTCTTATTACGCTAAGTAAGTAATCAGAAGACACAACGTTAGATTAATTTAAATCCAGCCAACTTTAATGACTTTATGCGAAACGTGGTATAATCCAAACGATTTACAGAAGAAACTCGCGCGTCGCAAGGAAGCTCCCGCTTGGTTGCATCGACATATCCAACGGAGCGAATAAAAAGCATTTCGCGTCTTAAGCTCAGTGAGAAGAATATTCAGAATTCCGGAGCTTCAGAACAACCAAAGAAAGGCGGGCACTGTACCGTTTTTGCTTTCTATTGTCCAGGATCTACTACGATCTTTCATCGCTTTTACAAAAATATCTGCCACGTGCCTGATCGCGTCAGCGAAGTTGCTCTCTATCTCGTCCCCACATTCCACTTTTATGAATACACCTGAGTTTTCCGAAGATCATAAAGAAAAATACATTTAAGGCATATCAATTCAGACATTTCCGTTATTTTTGAAGTTTAAGGAAAATTATTGTAATAAAAATATGTATATCTTAAACGAAAATTTTCAAATCAATAATAATCTCTGTACAAATGTCTTAAAAATTATATTTTTGTAAGATATAAAAATAAAAAATGCAACAAATTAGATATTTTTAAAATATCCGTATATCCGAACGTATATTTTCAGATAAGTAAATATATAAAGAATGGTTTTGCTGAAGTATCTAAAAATTTAGCTAGATGCACAAATCTAAAAATTTTGTTAAATTATTAAAATAAATATGTAGGATTTCAAACATAATGAACAATGCTACACAATTTTTTTAATTTTTTAATTTTAATAACTAGTTGACTATCTTACATAATTATTTTGATAGTCCAACAAAATTATTTTTAAATCTGTATCTACCTAAATATAATATTATGCCCTTACAACTTTCTTAAAAGTTGGAGCGCAAAAATCGAAATTGCTTAGAAATAATAGCGCATAAATCAAAGATATATTTTGCATAGATAGATAGTAATTTTGAAATTTTTAACGATTTAGGGATGACTGTTTGAAATTCTTTAAGGGCTACAAAAATTGAAACTATGTGAATATAAAAGCGCATAAATAACGCATAAATCCTGTGTATTTGATTTTCCATATCGGTTATTACTAATTACATGGGGAAGTTGACTGACAGTCTACTTAGCTCCCACAAAAAATTTTTTGGCGGATTTTGAGAGCACATTAATAGCGCATTATTATATAATTTATTCATTAAAATTTGGTTAAGTTGGAGGACCAGCTAGGCAAATCTTGTAGGAAGAGCTTTAAGAGTTGCAGCGCAAAAATCGAAATTACTTGGAAATAGTAGAGCATAAATCGAAGATATATTTTACATTGCTACTACTAAATACTAAAGAGTTTTGCAATTTTGTTACATTGCTAAATAATTTTGCAATTTTAAACGACTTAGTGATGAATGTGATTGTTTGTCCCAAGAGAGAAATGCCTTAATGGATGTAGCGCAAAATTGAAAATATGTGAATATGTGAATATGAAAGTGTATAAATAGCATAAATCCTGTGTATTTGGTTTTATATATTTTTTGTTATTAACACATGACTGACAGTCCCCTCCCCCCACAAAAATTTTTTTTAATTCTGCTAAACAAAATGAGCGCAAACATTTTTTTTTACGGATTTTGGAGAGTGTATAAATAGCGCATTATTATATAATTTATTCATTAAATTAAGTTAGCTCCCAAATTTTTTTAATAACATTTTAACTAAAAGTATGCAAACGAAAAATCGACTTATTTCGAAATGTGCAAACGAGAACCTATCGATTCATGCCATTTTAAGCAAGAGTAGATGCGATTCGGATCTATTTGCCCTTCCCGAAATGCTTTAATTGTATCTTTTTAATTAAAGATGTGCGAATGAAAAATCGAATTGTTTCGAAATGTACAAACGAAAATCTATCGATTATGATCTTTTCGATCCAAAAAATTTGCTCGAAGTTAGGAGCTAGTGTAAAGTTAGCCCTTTCAAAATTGTTTTCTTTATAACTTTCTTATTAGAAGTGTGTAAACAAAAATTCAAAGTGTGTATAAATGTGCAAACGATGAACAATCGAATGAGCTATGGAAAATTAAATTTTCTCAAATGTTGGGGGGCCAATTTCACACGGGTGCATTCGGCCAGCAATCGGTCGGAAAATAAACCGCGGAATTCTTCTGTCTGTGTGGCACCAGCCAGATATTATTCATCATTAGTTGTGTCACGTAATTTCTTAAGATTTAGCTTCGCGCCGCTCATCCCTTTCCCGTCTTTTCTACAATGGGATCTCCGTTATGCTTGGTCACGTCCGCAAAATGCGATATCTTGTGATTCCATCTTCTCTGTTTCTTCGTCACTTTTCCTATCTATCTTTCTCTTTCATTTGTTCTCTCGCGAAGACTTTACTCTTTCCCCTTTTCTATGTGTGCCTCTCATCCTCTCTTTCTCTCTCTCACTCTCTTTGTGTCATTCTCTTATATGAGAGTCACTCTCTCCACCGCGAACCCTTGATTCGAGATGCGTCTCGACAGGTACGCAGAGCGGTGTTTGAATCCCCTCGCCGCTGCAGCCCCTTTCGGCGATTACATTATGCAATGAGGATACTCGAGGAGAGCGAAGGGTACTTTCTGCAAGGCGTGCCGGGCGTCTGAGGTCGCCCGGAGTTGGAAACATTTCTTGCTTGCCGAGTAATGGTCTGTTTAAAATTGAATTACCGTAAGTGCCGCGCAATCCTTGATGACTGACTAAATACGCACCGGAAGGGGAAGCACGGGGCGCGAGAATCTATAGACGTCGCATTATATTAAAGTACATCCGTTTGGAATCAGTGCAGGAAATGACGCGATTCTCGTTTCTGGAATATAATATTATTGAAGATTATGCGCACCGCCACAATTAAAATATATTATAATTAAAAACGTTCAAAATAAATTTTTTTTAAATCACTCTCGAGTTTCACTGCAAAGTGTTGTGTAACCGCTTAGCGATGCAAAATACACGTGCATATAATACACGTAATAAAATGAATTATTATTAATTCATGGATGGAACGTCCGTATCAAAATAACATCTGTCATTATGAGTCGGCATTGAATTTCACTATGGATCTCTTGTAATTACACAATCCTTACATAATCACAAACTCAACTCGACGGAAGATCCGCCCTAGCGATCGCGCTGAGAATATACGTACATATCCATTCGACGCTATCGGGCAATGAGAAACTCGTCTAAGCTCCGGCTAAGCATGGCAGAACGTCTATATCTCGTAGAACTCGTCCGTCTCGAATTAACCTCTCTCAATTAAGACAATGGTCCCCGTTCTACGGACATCCTCTCCTCATCGAAGCGAGAATTGAGGACCTACAGGCTGGGTTTCAGTGGTTCTCACAGATAGATTTCTCCGCGATCAGTATCGCACCGTCCAGAAACAGCGATCGGATGAAATCCGAAGCTATTCAGCTGTTAAGCTTTCAATATCCCAAGAGAAATTATATCTCGTTGATTCAGATTAGAAAATACAACAGTGATTAATTATCCATTCGATCAGCGAATTGAAAATTATGTATTCACAAGATTTATTACATTAAGTTATAATTATACAAAAATATTAATACTAAAGTCGCAATATATAAATAGATAATAAGAATAACTTCGAACTGAACTTGTGATGATCAATATAGAAAAATTCAATGATCAATATAGAACAACAAAGAAAGAATCAATTACTCTATCGTACCGTTCGTTATTTTTGAACAATGCTGTACGATGGAAAGCACAACTACGAACAGAGCAACGTGTTACGGGGCGTAGGTACTCGGAAAATGCGGTGTAGAAGCACTCTGTTAGAAAGGAAGGAGAGTGAGAGCACCGGAAGGAGGAACGTCGATATGGCTCTTCCTTTTCAACGATCGCGTCTCGAAGAAGCACTCTCGCTTTCAGCCACTAGACGAGAGAGCTCATCGATTAATCGGTCGATAGCTTCCATTGTACCTGGACAAATCTTAAACTACCTACATTAACTTCGAATCCAATCTGCGACTAGATATTTTCACATTTATAAATCAGAAGTGCGATTCTCTTTGAATTTTTTTTAAAATACCTATTACAATGATTAGATTTATTTACTGTGCTACAATGACGTATCTTCCTTTTATATGCTTGTTACTTTTTTCTTCTTTTCACTCACAAAAAAAAACGGTTTTATTGAAATATCTAAAAATTTAGCGAGATAAATTTATCGATTTAAAAATAATTTAAGCCATCAAAATAATTATATAGGACACTCAAACATGATAAATAATATTGCAAAAAGTTTTCTAATAATCAGCTGGAACATCCTACGTAACTATTTTAATATTCCAAAAATTAAATTTATAAAATTATTTTCAGATCTATATCTAGTTAAATTTTTTTATATTTCATCGAAATTTTTTCCATGTTGCAATAATGAAATAATAATAATAATTATTATTATAAATGAAATAACAATGAACTTGTTACGAAACATTAATGAAAGAAAAGAAAATATACATCGGAAATTTAATCATCTACACATCAGCCAATTTGATCGACAATCTCATGTAATTCTATTCAATCGATTCCTTCTCGCGGACGCAAATTAATGTGACACGAATATCACAGAAGCATATGTTATCAAGGAGGCTGATGCTTACTGTTCCGAATAAATACATCTCTGATGTTGATGCACGAACAATGCACAAATATCCGCAAGTTTGCATAGAAATATCGTGCGGTAACAATGCAGAATATTTGCAACTTTGCATAGTAACGGGGCGATGGTTTGCAGCGTCGAAATATTTGCAAGTTTGCACAGCAACGTCGTACGCCGGCAGCGGTGTTCTCCCTCGTGTTGCGGAGGCTGTACGTATAAGTGCGGTTTCCGTCGTAGAATGAGAAACCGGCCCATGAACCGGGACCACCATTGTGTCAAACGTCGTGCATGCGTGTGAGCAATTTCCACAGCGCTGAATCTCTTTAATTCATGCAACTCGAATCGAGGCGCACTGCAGCGCAACACGACCCTTTACAACGCGGTCGCAACCCCTCCGCAAAATTGCCCTCATATTTTTAATGGACTACTGTCGCGTTATTTCGACATTTCCTTCGAATTTCCGAACGCGAGAAAGTTCTACGGCGTCTGTGCCGGTTGCACGTACCAGAATAATAATCAACGTCCCACGTGGAGCAAACTTTCGCGATAATTGGCCATTTTCATTTTCCATCGACGTAAATGAAAACTCGAACGTATTCACGTTCATAAATTAGGTACTGCTTCAGGGGAAAATCAATCTGATTTGCTAACCGAATGATAATAAATTATTAATTAATATCACGCGTATTCCCGCAGTCTCTCTCTCTCTCTC
>NW_012130105.1:2276360-2285319 GCF_000143395.1 Atta cephalotes | reverse complement strand
TCTCTCTCTCTCTCTCTCTCTCTCTCTCTCTCTCTCTCTCTTTCTCGTAGCAATTACAAGAATAAAAAGAGAATTATATATGTCGCAGTAGAGAGGTAAAATATTGAATCAAAAGTCACTTGTCTGTATAAAATCGCGATGAGACGGTAATGAAAGAAGCGTAAACAGCAGACAGCATTAATTTCTGGAAATCGCATACGCACCATACGATCGCGATAAATAAATCATGGATTTCGCCACGAAAACAGCAAATCCGATTGACAACCCGATCCGTTGGATAAACTAGATAAACTTTACGCATTAGTTTACTACTCTTATACGCGGATAATTCCTTACAAATCACTACATAGTGAATTTGCCAGTCATGCTGCGTGCGCAGAGCGAGAATTTTCAATTTCGACTTTCTGTAATCCATTGTGTCCTATACGGCGGTGAATTTGATTTCGCCCATTGTTTCGCACGGTGTGTATGGGATAAAATCTCGTTCCAATTCGCGGTCGCCGCGCGGAACAAATATGAAAATAATCGGCGCACTACAATATTTCAATGGCGTAAGCGCGAGAATCGCTATCCGACGCTGACAAGATCACTCTTTGTTCTACAAAATGCGAGCTAGCGTGAGTTATTGCAGAAAATGTGATAAAATATACGATACATGGTTATAACTAACGCGAGCTGATAATCACTTTTGTAAAGTGTGTCAATTTACATTCTTACATTTAGATAAATTTGTGTTTAATCCAAGAGTTTAATCGCAGATTGCAATTATTTAAATAAGGACACACGTTATTTATTAATAAACTGCAAAATAATAATAGTTGTTGTTGACTTACCCAAACCGCCTCAAATAAATCCATCAAAAATCCATAAAGTACCGAAAAATACATAAAGTGTAGAATCAATTTTTTTTTAACAAGGCAGACATGTTTCTTCACAAGTCTACCTTTAAACCCTCGTTACATCACTGCAACGGACGTTGAAATCAACCACGCAGAACTAAAATTTTGCAACGTTGGGAAATAATCCGGTCGGTAAGCGAAAATCGAACGAACGGCCGGCACGTCGAGCGTGTATTTCACGTGCTATGGCATTGTAAGTAGCTTCGACATCAAGTTTGCACGTTCGATGCATACTGCCGGATACCTTTAAACACTTTCAATTTCCACACCGAAATAAATGTATACGCCTATAAAATACATTGATGAATTAGACTGCAAAAATGCAAAGGAATGCACATAAATAGAGATTGCAATTCTCAAATCTCTTATAATATTTCTTAATGTTTACCGACATTTTCACGGACAAGAAAACTAATTGAATGAGATATTGTATGTAATAATCTTTTATATTGATTCGTATTGCAAATAATTTTCGTAAAAACATATTGATCTCAGAATATTAATAGAATATTACAGAATATTACATGTGATTCGGATACATCAAATTTTTTCTTTACTATGAGCCAATTGATCACTTTAATCATTTTCACTCTGTCTTATATGTCTTAGAATTAACAAGTTGTTTTACAAATAAGTTTTTTCTTTAAAATTTTTTCTTTAAGTAATGAAATACTTGGTTAATCGCATTTATTTCATATCCATTTTTGATGAGGAAAGATATATTCATAATATTCGATACTTTTTTTTATTACTTGACGTAATAAAATGGTTTTTCGAGATTTCTTTAAGGATATTTCTCAATGTTTACCGATATTTCTACGGACAAAAGGAACAATTGAATGATTTTCTTTTTCAATTGCCTTCAGCAAAGTCGCATCATACAATATCCGCCTGAAAACTTTTTATGACGGAAGCCGTATGTGGCCTAGATTGTTTGTATACAAATGCGAACTCAGAGTAATCCGGCGTTATCATAAATATTTCAAAGAGTCATCGAGAAACATATGATCGCTCCCCAGGAAGTAGTTGCGGCTAAAGGATGACCCTCGCAGGAGGTAATCTTTTAAATGCGAACGATGACTGTAGGGAATTGCATGAGATATAACGACAAGATAATCAGATGGTTAACCGTCGTCGTGAAATTATTTACAGCTCGGAATAGAACCGCGACGAAAGTACAAAGTTACAGTTGCCTAATTTATTGCGCGATATAGATCGCGCGTGGGGCTGGCTTATCCAAACGTTTTACCTTCTCTTTACGCGCGATTTATGTGTCGATGCATTGAGTTGTATTTTTTTTTCTTTCTCTGTATACCGATCGCTTCAACCCAGATTTATATGACGTTCGAAAACGAATAAAACGTGGACAGTCAGAGATATAAATAACAGTTCGTTACTCTCTCTGTATCTAAAAAAATATCTTTTTGTATATCGACTGTTATCTATTCTTCAGACTGATCGTGATTTTTATATCCATAGTCATAGAGTTAACGCTTCTATTACAAAATTAAAGAACTAAAAATATAATCCATTTAAAGACACGTAAATTAGACTTAATTAAATTAGAGTGTACAATCTTAGATGTTTAATTAAAAAAGCATTTAATCATCCTTATTAATTATTATTTCTTATTATACCACAATACTTATTATATTTTTGATTATTTCATATGTTAGGGACAACGACATTACCGAGCCATTCATCGATACGGACTATCGGTCCCCAAGAGCCAGCAGCGGCTGAAAGATGACCCTCGCAGGAGACAATTCTTTAAACGCGAAAGATGGCGGTATGGCGCGGGAGAAAGAAAGAGCAGAGCGAGAGAGAAGTATGCCGACAAAAAGATCAGGCCTGAAGGCGTTTGGCAAACGAGAGCGGTGGAAACGCGCTTGGTACCGCGATTCTTAGACGGCGAAATTGATGGGAAGGACAGAAGTTTAGTGAGCACCTATATATCTCGCAAAGGAGGATATGCGACCGAAGAAAGGGAGAGCAAGACAAGGATAGAAAATAAGAAGAAGAAGAAGAAGAAGAAGAAGAAGAAGAAGAAGAAGAAGAAGAAGAAGGAAGAAGATGCAGAAGGGTAAAGGGGGATGGTACCCGAAGTCTCGAGGCTTGTAACTTTGGTAACCGAGCACCGGCTTGCGGAAAAAAGGAAAAGGATCGTGGTCCAATGCTCGGTCATCGAGAAAATCTCTCTGTCTCTCCACCTTTCTGCTTGTAGTAATCGCGAGCCGGTCTACGTGCTTGCGCGCGTACGTGTGTGTACAAAAAGAGCATCCCCGGAAGCGTTCGGCTACGTTGTTCTACAAACGGGAGAGAAAAAAGAAAATTATCGAGAAAACGGTCACGCTAGTGGTATCAGAGATCATTCGTCGAAGAATCGGTTTCTTGATGAAACCATCCGAAGGCAATCGGTCGGATCATGATTGATTCAATTCAAAGAAATCGGAAAAAATTTAATAATACTCCTCTACTACAATATATATATATATATATATATAGATATATATATATATATAGACTTGCATCAATTATATATAAACTTATATTATTTAATAAAATATAAATGCATTAATAAAATATAATATCTACATTTAATTAATATATTATCACTCTTTTGCTACAACAACATAACTGAAAAATTGTCATTTTGGAATCACTTAAAAAAAGAATAGAAATATAAAAAAAAGAATATATTTATTAAAAAATATATTTTTATTTCTTCCAATTGTTACATCAAAATTGCATTTTAAAATTAATATATACAAAATTTTAATGTAAAAATATATTTAAAATATTCAAACTTATCTTCTGGAAAATGTTGTTTTTTGAATTATTATTGTAGCAAATAATATTTCCAATAATGGAATCAATTTGTCGATAAAATAATAAAATAAATTCTATACTCTTAATAAATAGATAGTGGTGAGAATTTTTAAATAACGAAATACACGCGACAAATGTAAATTATGCAAAGTAAGCCATTTAAAAAATAATGTTTTTCTGCATTATATTACAACACTGAAAGAAACGGTGACGATTAAGTATATAAATTAATTATTAACTCATACTGACGTTCATAAAATGGAAAACCGGTTTCTTTGCGCCTGAAGCTTTCACTCGCTGTAGAGCACGTCTTAAACGCGACTACTGACCAAGGGGCTTTTATCTACTTCGAAATAACGTAACATTTACGTCCCTTCATGGCGCTTTTTCTCTCCTCTGGTCTACGAATGTCGTCAAGATAAACCGGTCGCTAGAGACCTTCGACGAGTGTTTCTCCACTTCGGAAGCGACGTGTCGGGATATATGCCAGCTTTGGTCAGCCGGTACTACCAAGAACACGAACGAGCCGCGAGGACGACGGATTTACGAGCGCGGAGAGCAAGAAAAGGCCCGATGCAGCACACACTTATGCATCGTATATAACTTATACATGGTGCACGCACATGTGAACTCCATGGTCATACTATAAGCTGTACATTTAATGCACATAAAAAAGAGAGTCGCATATACGTTTTCAGAAGAGATAAAACCTATTAAACTGAACATATCACCGCCCCGACATCAGGAAGTCGTTATTTTTTTTAATACTCTCGTTTATTGGAAAAGATAAGAGGATGTTAAGAAGAGATCGATTTTTGTTCAGAAAAATAATAAGTAAAGATGGTAAAGAAGTAAAAGAAATAGTTTTTTGTAGATTTTAAACTATATATGATATGATAAAGCTATCAAAAATTTCGTGGCATTTGAAGAATACTTCAAAAATTAAGCAAAAACTAAGCAAAAATATTGTATAAAATTTGAATAAATATCATGTTCGTGCTCAATCGAGGTATTCCTTACCCGAGGTGTCAATTTCGAGGTGTTCTCTATATCATATTTTTAAGTCAAAATCTATAAAAAACACTATCTTTTTACTTACACCTTTTTTAAGGTAAAAATTGACCGCTTTTTAACATTGTTGATTGCATTCATCAATAGAAGACGCTGATTAATGATTTTTTAAATATGATTAGTCCTTGCCTTTAGTTCTTCGTTGAATCTAACAATAAGTGTAGAAACAATAAGTGTAGAAACAAATATTAAAGAATCATTGATCGCTCACTGACTGGTTTTTTCTACTGAATGCAGTTATTCGCCTTTCCAACAAAATCGACACTTCAAAAACGTCTAATAATTCGCCCATGACACCACCACCCTGTGGCACAAAAGATTGCTGCAACATTTCCAATGTTACTGCAATATTATTAAAATGTTGCAAAATTACTGCAATATTGTTGAAATGATCTATTCTGTATGAGCATCGATCATAAAAAAGATTAGAGTCACGCTGTCATCATTTACTTCCGACAAACTCACGCCACCGAAGCCTTCCCTTCGTTTTTAAGCCTTTGTTTTTGTAATCACGCAATTCCCCGCGGGTCAGTCGATGAATTACAGCCGACGTGCATTATCGCCCGACGCGACGAACGCGTCTCGCGCGATGATGGCGCGATACTGACGACAAGTCCTAATGTCGCTCGTGCATCAATTAAGTTATCGCCCTCTCGGGGAGGTAAGTAATATTGGCGTGACCGAGGTTGGCTGACTATGAAGGTTCAGCAACGACGATGTCGTCGTCACCTCTCCCCCGCTTACTCTCGTTCCCTCGACACATCGACGCCACTATCGCTATTAAGACGCGGGTACTCCGGCACCTCAACATCCACCACCTTCACCACACCCGGTCGTCGCCACCTTGCCTCCATAAGGCAATCCAGCAAGTTTCTCTCTCTAGCTCTTTCTCCTCGGTTTCTTCCTTTCGCCTTCACCCTCGAGACGAAGGCCTGCTCTCTCGATCGATCTTTATCCTTCGTCATTCTACAAGTTGACACGTGCTCGTACACTTCGGCACCTTGTCGACGAACTGGCGAGTTTGTGAACAGTTCGTATCGTCGAATTTTTTACCCAATGCTTTTAGCATATTTCTCGCGATTTGTCGAATGTATCAAGCGAATTGAGTGGATATTCGCGAAATGAAGAGAACGGTACTAAAGTGGTACCACCGGGCAAGTTTTTTTTTTTTAAATAACTAGATGCATTTGACGCAGTATGTACAAACGCAGTGTATTGTAAAATTTTCAATGGATTTATAGTAAACAAATGTAAATATGCGATGCTTTTTACCAGAATTAACAATATTTTATTGCGCCACGCGGCACCGCAGATGTTTTAAACAAAAATTAACCGGTTTAGTGTAAATCATCGATATATCATGATGATGTTCGTGTATCGAAACGCCGATAAATGAATCGATATTAACGGCCATTAAATGAAGACACGTCCTACGCGAAGTGAAAATTTCACAGTCACGTTATGAATGTAACCAACCGTGGCGCCGCGTTTTATCCAACAATGCTAATCTTGCACCCTCCTCGCCAATTCCCCCTTTTCACGGCGCAGACACGAAAATCCTTTAAAATCACGCCAAATGCTATGTACATCGATAATGCTCGCAAATGGGTGCGCAGTTGAGTGAAACATTACCGTAGCGATTAATATTTCGTTACGTGCAAGCACGACTGCCGCAAATACCATTAATTCGCGCAGAGGATTAGTGGATCTCAAATTTGGGGAACTCTACTGACATATAATTAATTTAAACTAGCCCAAAAAATAGTCAGAAAATATCTTCTCCTTTTCTCTTTCTTTTTTATCTAATAAAGAAATGTCTTTGTTTCTATTCCACGTATAAAGCCAATCATATGCAAAATGACATAAGCACAATATAAGACCGTTGAATCAATTAATATACGATATAAAGACATATTGATTTATGTAACATACTCATTATTCTAGCGACCTTAATTTTACTTTAGATGATCTATATTTGTGACTAAAATCGAAATTTGTGACTAAATTCGAAACAGAATTCTATTTATAATTTTGTGTGTCGTGTAACATAAAAAATATTTGAAAAAGTAAAATTCACACATATATCTATAATATATCAGGATATCACATTTACATTTAGAAGTGACACATAAAATTAATATAGTAGAATTTTATCTTGAATTTAGTGGCGAATTTATAGATCGCCTAACATTTTTTTTTACTAGGATTTTGTACTAGCTCATGCAACTTGTCATTTTGTGATGGACTTAAAGCCTATTATTGTACAATTGCATAGTCATAAATAAAGTTAATGTAGTTGTAAGAATTGACCAATTATAATTGAATATTCTCCTCATATTCGACTATGATTGATCAATTCTTATTACAATCATTTACAGTTATGCTTAAGCAGAATGGATTTAAGAAAATCTTAAGATAAAATGATAAATAGATAATAATGCATCTAGTAAAAAGCGAAGAATTTCTTTGTTTTGTTCTCTCAAATAAATAACCAAGATAAATTCTCTACGAAAGTAGGAGTTTATCCACCATGGATTCAACTGATTAAAGCTTTTTCCACTCGATTTTTGCGATTTAATTTTCACTTGACAAACAATGAATATTGTGAGAGCATTCTATTGTGATGCGAAAGGTTCGACAAATTTGCCGCTTCAACGTGCAATAATTTCATCGTCATTTATGACGCGGCAATCCGCTCGCAGCATGGATGCTGATGGTATTTTCGCCTCATACACGCTGGACACGCTACATTATGTGGGCGTCAACATGTACTCATTACGCCTCGTCGCGACGGACGGGCGTCTCCGATGCCGCGCGTCGCGACGCAACACGGCACCAGAGTCAGGCTGCGACAAATGTCGTTTCCCACCACTCACAACGCGTCGGTTCCTATTCATTTGCTTCGGTACTTTCGCGTATTACGCATCATAGAACGTAATAAGCAAAAAACTGATTACAAATGTTAGGCCTTCAAATTCTCACGGGATTTTACATGCATTGGCGAATCCATGGAGAGAGAACTATGGAGGCCGTGCTGTTTCTTCAAAGTTTCCTTCTTTAAAAAATTTATAGCAAAATGACATATATATTTTTAATATTTCTGAAATGTTAATTATAATCTTAATATTCCAAAATTAGTTTTTAATGTTTAAGAAATTCTTATAGATATAAAAAACATATGAATCCTATTATATTATTTTTCTTTTGTGTTAATATAATTTTAAATAAAACATTTTATAAATTATACATTTTTATAAATTATACATTTAAATAATACTTTTTGATTTAAATAATTTATATAATAATATTTTATCTTTTCATATTTTATCTTAAAAAACATTTCTCTTGCGACGAATCAATAGCCCCTCTTTGACAAATTTCTGGATCCACAAATGTTTACATGAAAGTATTTACTTCAGGAAATACAAGTATCTGGGTAATGGATATAGTAGGATAACGAACTCAAATTAATTACTAGTGACTATAACGTGTGCGCTATACGTACAATTATAATCAGTTCCGAGTGAGAATGGATACATCCCGCTATATAGATCACTTGCGACGCGTCCGGCATGATAATTGAATGGCATAACTCGGCGCTATGGCACGTTAATTAATTCTACAATCTTCGTATGAAAAATAAATGACATTTCTCGCGTTAAAGTGCTACTTCTCGCATTGAGAGTGACCTGTGCTAACGTTTACATTCACATCGTTTCTTTTAAAAAGCTAAAAATACTCGGCGTGTCAAAACTTGCAATGTCATTCCTTACGAGAGTTCCTTGACGCCCGAAAACGAAAATACTAAGCGCTCTTTCGACCTCGCGCCATTACTGTGAAATTTATGAGATACGCATTCTTCAAAAATTCTTCGTGCAGATCGCGAGAACAACAAATCTCATCGTTTTCACTTTGTCCATGCATTTTCTGCTGGTGACGAAAGAGTGGTGTCGACTAGCAGTCCAACTCGGACTTTAAATCAAATGCGAGAAGGGGGAAGGAAAAGAGACGCGCAGTTGCACCGACAGCGGTTCGTGAGTCTGCAGCATGAAGTTAACGCGAGTACCATATGGTTGGTCGGACGGGATGTCCGAAGAAAGAAAGAGAGAGAGAGAGAGAGAGAGAGAGAGAAGAGAGAGAGAGAGAGAGAGAGAGAGAGA